>NC_081233.1:2486406-2648906 GCF_902713425.1 Acipenser ruthenus
TCTTCACAGTTGAAACTGAGACTTGCTTACTTCGACCAGTGTTAAGCTGTGCTTGAAGCTGTTGTCCTGTGAGCCGCCTATCACGCAAGCTGTTGACTCTCAGAAACTTGTCGTCTGATTCTGTTGTGGCTTTGGGTCTGCCAGACCTCTTCCTGTTAGAGTTTCCTCCAGTTTCCAAGTGCCTTTTGAAGGTGTAGGAAACTGTACTCACTGACACCTTGGCTTTCTTTGCAATTTCTCTAAATGAAAGACCTACACTTTTAAGGGTTATAATGGTCTGTTTGTCTTCCTTTGTTAATTGCCTTTTTCTCGCCATTATGAGAGCAATATACTACCTCCTGCAGTACAATACTGTCCAAATAATGCTTAAGAGGGTGTAGTAACACAGTCTGTTCCAAAACTGCTTTTATACAGACAGAGGGTTTGTAAGTAATCAACAAAAGTTGGGACACCTGTAGTAATTGTTAGCATCAACTTTCAAGGCTTAATTTACTTCCATTGCTGCAGAACAGCTGTAAGTTGTTAACCCATTACTTGTTCCCTGAAAATGGCCTTTTTGTATAACTCTGAAATGTACATTATTTCTCACTAAAACACACACACTGAGACACACACAGACACGCTGAGACCTACACGCTTGCTCATCCTTCTCTAGGTGTGGGTGGGAGGTGGGGGTGGGGGGTACTCCAGGACCAGGGTTGAGCTCATCCTTCACTAGCACAGTGCCTGAGGGAAATGCAAAAACTAAACTGCTCTGCCTCGCCTGCACGAACAAATATTATTAAATCACCAGCCTGGAGCTGCTAGCGAAGTGTTATTCATTTGCACCTATCGGCACCTCCCCTATAAAAATATACCATGGTACTTGTTCCAGTGGATTCTGGAACAAGGCACGTTATAATGTTATCAGTGTGAAAGTACAATGGTGTACTGAATAATATATGTATTGTATATGTATACCTATCCTATTTAGACCATCAATGTACTGTACTGTGTTATGGTCCTATAATACTGTATCACCATAGTACAGCATTTTATTTTTTTATTTCTAAAAAGTATCATGGTATCTAATTGCAACACCATACTGCGGTGCTATGTCTAGTGCTATGGTATAGTGTAGCTGTATACCATTGTGTTATTATGGTTGTACTGCATTATAGTACCATAATAGGTCATTGTCCATTGGTGGTATAGGTTGTATACATATATTATACAGCACCATTGAACTTTAACACTGTTACCATCATACCTTGTTCCAAAATCCAGTGGCACAGGAACCATGGTACATTTTTATAGGGTCTTGTCGAAAAGCAGCAATTTTTGTAGCAACAACCTGTCAGTTAGTTCGTTAACTGGCATAATAATGATTTGATAAACACATCAGAAACATTTATAAACACAGCTGCTCACTCAGGGACTAGTATTGCTGTTTGACAGATACTACCCTTTATTAAGAGACCTGCACTCAAGGAACAGGCAAATTGACACACACACTGAGACACACACACACACACAAACACACACACACACACAAACACACACACACTGAAACACACACACACACACTGAGACACACACACACACACACACACACTGAGACACACACACACAGAGACACACACACACTGAGACACACACACACTGAAACACACACACACTGAGACACACACACTGAGACACACACAAACACACACTGAGACACACACACACACACTGAAACACACACACACTGAGACACACACACTGAGACACACAAACACACACTGAGACACACACACACACACACACACACTGAAACACACACACACTGAGACACACACACTGAGACACACACACATACACACACTGAGACACACACACTGAGACACACTGAGACACACACACTGAGACACACACACACACAAACACACACACACTGAAACACACACACTGAGACACACACACAGACACACACTGAGACACACACACACACACTGAGACACACACACTGAGACACACACAAACACACACACACTGAAACACACACACTGAGACACACACACAGACACACACTGAGACACACACACACACTGAGACACACACACACACTGAGAGACACACACTGAGAGACACACACAGACACACACTGAGACACACACACACACACTAAGACACACACACACACACTGAGACATGCACACATACACTGAGACACACACACACACTGAAACACACACACACACACTGAGACACCCACACATACTGAGACACACACACTGAGACACACACACTGAGACACACACACACACACACTAAGACACACACACACACACTGAGACACGCACACATACACTGAGACACACACACTGAAACACACACACAGAAACACACACACTGAGACACACACACACTGAGACACACACATAGACACACACACTGAAACACACACACTGAGACACACACACACACACTGAGAGACACACACACACACATTGACACACACACACTGATACACACAAACACATAGACACACACACATGCACTGAAACACACACTAAGACACACACACTGAGAGACACACACTGAGACACACACACAAACACACACTGAGACACACACACACACAGACACACACTGAGACACACACACACTGAGACACACACACACACACTGAGAAACACACACAGAAACAAAGACACAGACAGACACACACAGACTAAAACACGCACACACACAGACATACACACACTGAGACACACACACACTGAGAGAGAGACACACACACACTGAGACACACAAACACACACTGAGACACACACACTGACACACAAACACACACTGAGACACAGACACACATACATACAAACACACACATACACACTGAAACACACATATACACTGAGACACACACACACACTGAAACACACACACACTGAGACACACACACACACACTGAAACACACACACACTGAGACACAACACACACACTGAAACACACACACACACACTGAAACACACACACACAGAAACACACACACACACTGAGACACTCACACACTGAGAGAGACACCCACAGACACACACACTGAAACACACACACTGAGACACACATACACACTGAGACACACACACACACTGACACACACACACACTGAGACACATACACACACACAGAGATACACACAGACACACACATACACTGAAACACACACAGACACAAACACACTGAGACACACACACACACTGAGTCACACACACTGAGACACACACACAAACACACACACACACACACACACTGAAACACACACACACTGAGACACACACACTGAGACACACACTGAAACACACGCACACTGAGACACAACACACACACTGAAACACACACACACAGAAACACACACACACACTGAGACACACACACACTGAGAGAGACACCCACAGACACACACACTGAAACACACACACTGAGACACACATACACACTGAGACACACACACACACTGACACACACACACACACTGAGACACACACACACACACAGAGATACACACAGACACACACATACACTGAAACACACACAGACACAAACACACTGAGACACACACACACACTGAGTCACACACACTGAGACACACACACAAACACACACTGAGACACACACACACTGAGGCACACACACTGAGGCACACACACTGAGAAACACACACAGAAACACACACAGAGACACACAGACTGAGACACACACAGACTGAGAGAGACACACACACAGACACACACACTGAAACACACACACTGAGAGAGACACACACACAGACACACACACACTGAAACACACACACTGAGACACACACACATAGACACTGAGACACACACACACACTGACACACACACACACACTGAGAAACACACACAGAAACACACACACACAGACAAACACACACACACAGACTAAAACACGCGCACACACAGACACACACACACTGAGACACACACACACTGAGACACACAAACACACTGAGACACACACACACTGAGACATACACACTGACACACAAACACACACTGAGACACATACACAGACACACACTGAAACACACACATACTGAGACACAGACTCACTGAGATACAAACACATACACTACCGGTCAAAAGTTTTAGAACACCTCCATTTTTCCAGTTTTTGTTGAAATTTACGCAGTTTAATGTCTCAGTGTACTCTGAAATTAAAGCATAGAACAAATAAACAATTGGAGATAAAAAAGAAATCACGGAATCGTTTTGTTTAACAAAATTTAATCAAAATTGTTGACTCATCAAAGTAGCCACCTTTTGCAGATATAACAGCCGAACACACTCGTGGCATTCTTTCTACAATGGAAATCAAATATTGTTCGGAAAGTTCTTCCCAACACTGTTGCAGAAGTTCCCACAAATGTGTTGCACTTGTAGGTTGCTTTGCTTTCACCCTTCTGTCCAGTTCATCCCAAAACAGCTCGATGGGGTTTAAGTCTGGATACTCTGCTGGCCATTCCATGATTTGAAGCCTACCGTCTTGTTCTTTTCTTCTAAGGTAGTTCTGACATAGCCTGGAGGTATGTTTTGGGTCATTATCTTGCTGTAGGATGAACCCATGACCAACTAGGCGTATACCAGAGGGTATTGCATGGCGCTGCAAAATGCTGTGGTAGTAGTTTTGGTTCAGGGTGCCACTCACTCTGTGCAAGTCGCCGACTCTGGATCCAGCAAAAGAGCCCCAGACCATCACGCTTCCTCCTCCATGTTTGACAGTTGGTGTCACACACCGAGGAACCATCCTTTCGCCTACTCGACGGCGTACAAAAACCCTGCGTGATGAACCGAAGATTTCAAATTTTGATTCATCGGTCCATAAGACCTTCTTCCAGTCTTCAGCAGTCCACTGGCGGTGCTTCATGGCCCAGGCAAGCCTCTTTTTCTTATTTTGCCATCTTAGCAATGGCTTTCTTACTGCCACTCGACCTGTCAAACCTGCAGCTCAAAGTCTTCTCTTCACAGTTGAAACTGAGACTTGCTTTCTTCGACCAGTGTTAAGCTGTGCTTGAAGCTGTTGTCCTGTGAGCCGCCTATCACGCAAGCTGTTGACTCTCAGAAACTTGTCGTCTGATTCTGTTTGTTCCCTGAGAATGGCCTTTTGTATAACTCTGAAATGTACATTATTTTTCACTAAAACACACACACTGAGACACACACAGAGACACACACATACAGACACACACACAGACACTGAGACACACACACACTGAGACAGACACACACACACAGAGACACTGACACACACACACACAGACACTGAGACACACACACTGAGTAACACACACAGAGACACACACATACACTGAGACACACGCACACTAAAACACACACACTGAGACACACACAGACACACTGAGACCTACACGCTTGCTCATCCTTCTCTAGGTGTGGGTGGGAGGTGGGGGTGGGGGGTACTCCAGGACCAGGGTTGAGCTCATCCTTCACTAGCACAGTGCCTGAGGCAAATGCAAAAACTAAACTGCTCTGCCTCGCCTGCACAAACAAATATTATTAAAATACCAGCCTGGAGCTGCTAGCGAAGTGTTATTCATTTGCACCTATCGGCACCTCCCCTATAAAAATATACCATGGTACTTGTTCCAGTGGATTCTGGAACAAGGTAAGTTATAATGTTATCAGTGTGAAAGTACAATGGTGTACTGAATAATATATGTATTGTATATGTATACCTATCCTATTTAGACCATCAATGTACTGTACTGTGTTATGGTCCTATAATACTGTATCACCATAGTACAGCATTTTATTTTTTTATTTCTAAAAAGTATCATGGTATCTAATTGCAACACCATACTGCGGTGCTATGTCTAGTGCTATGGTATAGTGTAGCTGTATACCTGTGGCAAAGTGCCCCGCCCCTGTGTGCATTTGTGTGTTTTGTGTATGTATGCGTGCGTATGTTAATGTTGGTGTATAGATTGGTACACGGGATATAAACGGGTCTGTGTTTCACGTATATTTAAAAAGTGTAGATTTGTATGTAGGCACGAGGAGGGCACAAATCACTTCACGTGCTGGTTAAATGTAATATGTGAGCACGGGGTTGCACAGAATTAATTCACGTGCTGGGATTCAAGTGAATAATTAATTAGTAACTGAATCCCAGCACAATAGTATATATAGACGCACATTTCTTGCACTCGGGGTTGGGTGTTCGAGAGTGGAGAACGGGTGAGAGAGAAGGAGAACGTAAAAGTAGTAAAAATAATATCTAGAAGTGTTTGTACTCACCGTGTTTGTTTGTCTCTCCGTGCACCGTTTGTTTAATGTTAGTCCGTTTTGTTTGTCTTTTTATTTTGGCGTGTAGTGCCGTGTCCTGTTTTGTACTGTTAAACCTTTTTATTTGTTAATAAACGCTGAGTGCAGCCATTGCACTCAACTCATCATCACCACCGTCTCTGTCTGTATATTCCTCTCTGGTCTGACGCCACCCACTCTGGCCGTCTTTGTGACACGTGGTGTCATCGTGGGATAGCCGCGCCTCCAAGCGTCAGACCAGGAGGGGTTTTGTTTAAAAAAAAAAAAAAAAAAGAAAAAAAGTCAATGGCAGAAGACGCCATCAAACTGCGGGGCTGGTTGCTGGAGAATGCTGGGCTGGAGGCCCAGTCTCTGCCCATAGTCGTCCGGGTCCTGTGGATGATGGACAGTGAGAGATGGGAGGCATATCAGCAGGAACACACCCCAAACACCTTGGAGGAGGGTGTGGAGTTTGTCCTCAACTACCTGGAGGCAACCATAAATGGAACAGCAGCCCAGGTAGCAGGACCACCAGCAGAGGAGTACCTGCTGTCCCCATCTCCACCAGCAGCGGGTGAGTACCTGCTGTCCCAATCTCCACCAGCAGAGGGTGAGTACCTGCTGTCCCCATCTCCACCAGCAGAGGGTGAATGCCTGCTGGTTTTGCCTCCACAGCCCAAATGGGAGGAGCCTGAGCATCCACAGCCCAAATGGGAGGAGCCCAAGCGGAAGGAGCCCGAATGTCCTACGCCTGAGTGGGAGGAGCCCGAACGTCCTACGCCTGAGTGGGAGGAGCCCGAACGTCCTACGCCTGAGTGGGAGGAGCCCGAACGTCCTACACCTGAGTGGGGGGAGCCCGAACGTCCTACGCCTGAGTGGGGGGAGCCCGAACGTCCACAGCCCAACAGGGAGGAGTCGGGGCGTCCACAGCCCAACAGGGAGGAGTCGGGGCGTCCACAGCCCAACAGGGAGGAGTCGGGGCGTCCACAGCCCAACAGGGAGGAGTCGGGGCGTCCACAGCCCAAAGGGAGGCAAGTCGGGGCTTCCACAGCCCTGGGACCCAAGCCACCAGCAGAGGGAAAATGCCTGCTGATTCAGCCCCAAGAGCCAGAAGGGGAGGAGTTACAGGCTCAACCCCCTGAAAATTTTTGGGGGGGAGAAGGGCAGGATGCTGGTGTCCCCCAGCAGCCTCTCGCTATGCTGCTGAAGGCAGCACGGCGTGCACATGCCCAGCCGCCACAGCAGAGGGAGCCAGCACCGCCAGGAGCAGAGGAGCTGGAGCTGCCTCTACCTCCACCACCTCCAGGAGCAGAGGAGCAGGAGCTGCCTCTGCCTCCACCACCTCCAGGAGCAGAGGAGCAGGAGCTGCCTCTGCCTCCGCCACCACCACCGCAAGGAGCAGAGGAGCAGGAGCTGCCTCTGCCTCCGCCACCACCACCGCAAGGAGCAGAGGAGCTGGAGCTGCCTCTGCCTCCACCACCGCCAGGAGCAGAGGAGCTGGAGCTGCCTCTGCCTCCACCACCGCCAGGAGCAGAGGAGCTGGAGCTGCCTCTGCCTCCACCACCGCCAGGAGCAGAGGAGCTGGAGCTGCCTCTGCCACCGCCCGGAGCAGAGGAGCAGGAGCTGCCTCTGCTGCCTGTACCTCCGCAGGGAGTACGGTGGCCGGAGCCCCAGAAAGGGGAGCTGCCGGCCACGAAGAAGGGGGAGGAGGTCTGGAGACCACTTTCCCCAGCAGCAGTTTCGCTGCAGGAGTTCTTGTGGCTGGAGCCCCACAGGAGGGAGCTGCCGGCTATGAAGAAGGGGGAGGTCGGGGGACCACCTGCCCCCGCAGCTTTTTCGCTGCAGGACGGGACCAACAGGCTGTCAGCCGTGCCACTACCGGCAGGGGTGCTGACAGCATTGCCAGCCAAGGGCCCACTGAAGCCTCCCTTCCCAGCCCGAGACTTTGTCCTGGACTGCTGGGTTTTTAAGGGGGGAGGTGGCCGTTGAGGCCATGTGTGCTGCGCACAAGGGGGGGTATATGTGGCAAAGTGCCCCGCCCCTGTGTGCATTTGTGTGTTTTGTGTATGTATGCGTGCGTATGTTAATGTTGGTGTATAGATTGGTACACGGGATATAAACGGTTCTGTGTTTCACGTATATTTAAAAAGTGTAGATTTGTATGTAGGCACGAGGAGGGCACAAATCACTTCACGTGCTGGTTAAATGTAATATGTGAGCACGGGGTTGCACAGAATTAATTCACGTGCTGGGATTCAAGTGAATAATTAATTAGTAATTGAATCCCAGCACAATAGTATATATAGACGCACATTTCTTGCACTCGGGGTTGGGTGTTCGAGAGTGGAGAACGGGTGAGAGAGAAGGAGAACGTAAAAGTAGTAAAAATAATATCTAGAAGTGTTTGTACTCACCGTGTTTGTTTGTCTCTCCGTGCACCGTTTGTTTAATGTTAGTCCGTTTTGTTTGTCTTTTTATTTTGGCGTGTAGTGCCGTGTCCTGTTTTGTACTGTTAAACCTTTTTATTTGTTAATAAACGCTGAGTGCAGCCATTGCACTCAACTCATCATCACCACCGTCTCTGTCTGTATATTCCTCTCTGGTCTGACGCCACCCACTCTGGCCGTCTTTGTGACAATACCATTGTGTTATTATGGTTGTACTGCATTATAGTACCATAATAGGTCATTGTCCATTGGTGGTATAGGTTGTATACATATATTATACAGCACCATTGAACTTTAACACTGTTACCATCATACCTTGTTCCAAAATCCAGTGGCACAGGAACCTTGGTACATTTATATAGGGTGTTGTCGAAAAGCAGCAATTTTTGTAGCAACAACCTGTCAGTTAGTTAGTTAACTGGCATAATAATGATTTGATAAACACATCAGAAACATTTATTAACACAGCTGCTCACTCAGGGCCTAGTATTGTTGTTTGACAGATACTACCCTTTATTAAGAGACCTGCACTCAAGTACAGGCAAATTGTAGCCTGTGTGTCCAGCATCTGGTTGCTCAATAGCAGCCTCTTCTCAACACAAAGCCCCCCCCCCCCAATACATTTTCTATTTCTCTCCAACATGCCTTCCTGTAATTATGTGTGTCTAAAATACACTGTAAAAGACTAGGGCAGCAGTGTGGAGTAGTGGTTAGGGCTCTGGACTCTTGACCGGAGGGTTGTGGGTTCAATCCCCAGTGGGGGACACTGCTGTTGTACCCTTGAGAAAGGTACTTTACCTAGATTGCTCCAGTAAAAACCCAACTGTATAAATGGGTAATTGTATGTAAAATAATGTGATATCTGTATAATGTATAACGTGATATCTTGTAACAATTGTAAGTCGCCCTGGATAAGGGCATCTGCTAAGAAATTAATAATAACTATAAGATGGATTATGAACAAAAGGAAGTACTGGAATTGAATTACAGTCATTTAGTTACTAATGCATTAACAAAGAAATCATTTTGTGAAAGCAGCAATGAATATGCCCATTTCTCCATTCCATTTCAAAATGTTCTGTATCTGCGTCTCTCCAACACCACATTTTTCAGTCATTTTCAGTCTTTCCAAGTTCAGTAACTTTAATTCTCTCATCAATGGTCAGATCCTTTCGTTTCTCCATGTTTTCTCTATTCCTTTACAAGAGAGCAACAGATAAAAGCCGATTAAAATGGTTGCGAGTCCATTGCTGGGCACGAAAATTGAGGTCACTGGTCATGTTAGACAGGTGGTCTCTTAATATGGGTAAATAAAAGAAGAAATATCATTGTGTGGCACGAGGACGGGGTGCCTCGCAAGCCTTTATAGCCCCAAACTAAAAATGGCTAATGTCACTCATTGTAACTAATGTAGTCTGCCAATTTATGCCACCCAGTGCTTTACAGGGCACTAGGACCCTAGATAAGATTAGATAAAATGTTAAAACTTTATCCCCTTCTAACCACAGGTTCAAATTCTGACTAGCTTAAAGCAGTTTGCATTGCCAAACCAAACCAAGCAAGAGTGCAAGAGACAGCTTTTAAAAGTACTTACAGCAATGGGTTTATTGCACGAAACAGTAGAACATACAGGGTAGAAAGACTCCACCACTTGGCTAGGAGCCAAAGTAACAAAGAAAATGATAAACGGGGCTCCCTCTGTTGGCTCGGAGCCAAAGTAGCAAAAAAACAAAAATACACCACAAAAAATATAATAAGCATCCAACAAAAAATCTAATGTTCAATCAAAAACACAGGGGTAAAGTGCAATTCATGTGCAAACGCATATCCAGCGTCCTCCCGTGGCAGACAGTCCGGCACCGGATAACCGAACATCTCCCCGATTGGAATCACAACTAAAGAAAATAAACAACAAAACACACAGGAATCAAACACAAATCCAAACCATAATTCTCGCTACAGTTGCTCCCACCCTATACTCCAGCTCCCCCTCCCTCACCTTCTATAGTTTGTGGGCTTGCTATAAAAACAGTGCAATAATGGCTATCTTTAATTTACATAAACAGACGAAGAAATGGAATCCAATTAAGGCCAGACACAAAATACCAAAAACAGTAAAATACGCATCCAACGACAAACAACAAGACAAGGCTAAAAGTACGGGATTTTTCTTCCTCAAAAAAACGAAACTAGATTAGAATAGCACTTATCTCAGGTACACAATTCAATGTTAATTACATCAGTTCGGGGTTACTAAATGAATCGAAAGCTGCAGCATGCAAAGGAACAAACGTGTATGAAAAATAAAATAAAAATAAAAAAGAGAAAACAACACATATTTAAATGCACACGTGGGTACATAATCCTGACACTAAATGAGAAATGCTGCAGCCCCATTCGTCACCCCGTGTGACAATTGGGATGAACTTAAAGTGTTCACATGAGCAGGTGGTCTTTAAATAAAGGTGAAGTGCCCCTTATTCAAGTTTACCATGGCAATACCCTTGTAAACTGTGGTAATAACACAGCATACCAGAGGAAATAATTGTAAATGACAGTCATTCAGAGTAAACCATGGTGAACGTGAATAAGGGTCACAGGATCAGGTTTGAATCCTTGGATATGAGGGTTAAAACAAACAACTTTTTCCTCTGGTAATAATTACAGTTTGATTATTTTTAATATAAAAAATGCAATTCTTGATATCAGAATATTACAGATCAGAATATTACAGGACGACGACAGTCACATTAGACACAGTAAAGGTGATTACGAACACAAAAGAAAGTAAAAAAAACATGAAAAAGAAGTAAATACAAAGTGTGAAATTAACCAGCAATGCAAAATAAATGTGCAAACAAATATCAAGAAGTCAGATAAAGCAAACGTGACTATTCCCTGTGTCTGGATCGTCTACAGTGTGTCACACAGTGGTAGGGCTGCACTTTGTTGTAGAGATACAGTGTAAAATACAGCAGAAATAATTTACACTAACTGAAACACGGGGTGTATAAAGAGGAGATATACTGAACCAGCAGAAAATAAAGTTAAACAACAAGGACGCTAGCTCTGTAAACAAACAATAAAGCACATAGGTACAGTAAATAAAAAGAAGAGGATCAGTAATACAAATCAAATAAATAAACAGTAATCAAAATAATGAGAAGAAACAATAATCGACGCTCAGGTCCTAGAAGACAAGAAACACAAAGAGTGAGACAGAACGGCATTTCAAACTGGAACCTAAATTGAAATAAATGAAAGTTTAAATGAACCATCCTTAGCTACAATGAATAATGGTGCTTAAATACCCACATGCGCATCAAACAATTGGATTATATTAAGAATAAATTGCAGCCAGTCACTATTTTCTGTTTATTAATATTCAATCGTCAATATTATCATGCAAATACAATCAAAGCATCATCCCGTTGCTCTATTGATAAATTAATAGAATCGTACATTTAGACATAAACCCATTTAAAAACATCTTCATAAACAACCAGGGCCATGGTGAACCGGTTTACCTGATCAGTTTGTAGTTAAGAACGACCCCGGAAGACAAAAACAGACTCGGCATTCACCATTCCTCAAACTAGCTACCACATCCATTTTATATAAGAACATAAGAACATAAGAAAGTTTACAAACGACAGGAGGCCATTTGGCCCATCTTGCTCGTTTGGTTGTTAGTAGCTTATTGATCCCAGAATCTCATCAAGCAGCTTCTTGAAGGATCCCAGGATGACAGCTTCAACAACATTACTGGGGAGTTGGTTCCAGACCCTCACAATTCTCTGTGTAAAAAAGTGCCTCCTATTTTCTGTTCTGAATGCTCCTTTGTCTAATCTCCATTTGTGACCCCTGGTCCTTGTTTCTTTTTTCAGGTCGAAAATTTTGAATGCTTGAATCAGATCCCCGAGTAGTCTTCTTTGTTCAAGACTGAATAGATTAAATTCTTTTAGCCTGTCTGCACATGACATGCCTTTTAAACCCGGGATAAGCAATATCCTTTTTGTAGCGAGGTGACCAGAACTGAACACAATATTCTAGGTGAGGTCTTACTAATGCATTGTACAGTTTTAACATTACTTCCCTTGATTTAAATTCAACACTTCTCACAATATATCCGAGCATCTTGTTGGCCTTTTTTATAGCTTCCCCACATTGTCTAGATGAAGACATTTCTGAGTCAACATAAACTCCTAGGTCTTTTTCATAGATTCCTGTCACAAATACGGCCGGAGTGGGTGGCGTCAGACCAGATGCAGGAAATAAACAGACAAAGATTTGGAGTTTGGTGGAGCACACATGGCCTCAACGGCCACCTCCCCCCTTAAAAATCCAGCAGTCCAGGACAAAGTCTCGGGCTGGGAAGGGAGGCTTCAGTGGGCCCATGGCTGGCAATGCTGTCAGCACCCCTGCCGGTAGTGGCACGGCTGACAGCCTGCTGGTGGAGGCAGAGGCAGCTCCTGCTCCTCTGCTCCTTCCGGTATAGGTGGTGGAGGCAGAGGCAGCTCCTGCTCCTCTGCTCCTTCCGGTATAGGTGGCGGAGGCAGAGGCAGCTCCTGCTGCTCTGTTCCTGCCGGTGAAGGTGGCGGAGGCAGAGGCAGCTCCGGCTGCTCTGCTCCTGCCGGTGAAGGTGGGAGCAGCGTGTAGTCTCCTGCCGATGGAGGTGGGAGCAGAGTGTAGTCTCACCCTTTTCCAGGGGACTGGTGCTGCTCTGCCTCTCTTGCAGGGGACTGGTGCGGCTCCGCCTTTGACGGGGAAACCAGCAGGCATTCTCCCTCTGCTGGTGGAGGTGGAACCCGCAGGCATTCTCCCTCTGCTGGCAGCTTGGGTCCTGGGGCTGTGGAAGCCCCGACTTCCCTCTCTTCGGGCTGTGGACGCACCGACTCCTCCCTTTTGGGCTGTGGACGCACCGACTCCTCCCTTTTGGGCTGTGGACGCACCGACTCCACCCTCTTGGGCTGTGGACGCTCTGGCTCCTCCCGCTCGGGAGGCAAAAAACCAGCAGGCATTCTTCCAGCAGGCATTCTTCCTCTGCTGGTGGAGACGGGGACAGCAGGCATTCTTCCTCTGCTGGTGGACCTGCTACCTGGGCTGCTGTTCCACTTATAATTGCCTCCAGGTAGCTGAGGACCAACCCCACACCTTCCTCCCAGGTGCTTAGGGTCTGTTCCCTCGCATATGCCTCCCATCGCTCTCTGTCCATAAACCGCAGGACCCGGACGGCTACTGGGATAGACTGGGCCTCCAGCCCAGCATTCTCCAGAATCCAGTCCCGCAGTTTGATGGCGTCTTCTGCCATTTTTTTTTTTTTTTTTTTTTTTTTAATCCAAATATGTGGTTCCTGCTCTGGCCTGAGTCCTGGAGGCGCTGTAGATCCCACGCAGGACACCACGTGTCACAAAGACGGCCGGAGTGGGTGGCGTCAGACCAGATGCAGGAAATAAACAGACAAAGATTTGGAGTTTGGTGGAGCTGAGCGAATGGTTTCGCTCAGGATTTTATAAAACAGCACAGAAAATAAAAGGTTGGAACACAAAAACACAGGGCACGGCACTGGTAGCCAAAATAAAGAGACAAACAAAACGGACAGACACTAACAAACAGGGACAAACAAACACGGTGAGAAACACTACTTATTGTTCTTGTTATTATTTTTACCTCCTCTCTCTCTCCCGTTCTTTCGCCCTGAACACCCAACCCCGACTGAATGAAAATGTACATCTATATATACTGTTGTTCTGGGATTCAATTACTAATTAATTATTCACTTGAATCCCAGCACGTGAATTAATTCTGTGCAACCCCGTGCTCACATATTACATTTAACCAGCACGTGAAGTGATTTGTGCCCTCCTCGTGCCTAAATACAATTCTACATTTTTAAATACACGTGAAACACAGACCCGTTTATATCCCGTGTACCAATGACTATACACCGACATTTACACACGCACGCAACACACAAATGCACACAGGGACGGGGCACATTGCCACAATTCCTAATTCAATTTCAGTATCTCCCATATGATATTTATAATGCACATTTGTATTGCCTGCATGCAGTACCTTACACTTTTCTCTATTAAATGTCATTTGCCATGTGTCTGCCCAGTTCTGAATCTTGTCTAGATCATTTTCAATGACCTTTGCTGCTGCAACAGTGTTTGCCACTTTTTTGTGTCATCTGCAAATTTAACAAGTTTGCTTACTATACCAGAATCTAAATCATTAATGTAGATTAGGAATAGCAGAGGACCTAATACTGATCCCTGTGGTACACCACTGGTTACCTCGCTCCATTTTGAGGTTTCTCCTCTAATTAGTACTTTCTGTTTTCTACATGTTAACCTCTCCCCAATACATGTGCATGCATTTCCTTGAATCCCTACTGCGTTCAGTTTGAGAATTAATCTTTTATGCGGGACTTTGTCAAAAGCTTTCTGGAAATCTAAATAAACCATGTCATATGCTTTGCAATTATCCATTATCGATGTTGCATCCTCAAATAGGGGTTCCTAGTATCTTCCTTTTGCATGGTCCTAGTGTCCCACATGCTACATTCCACCCCCGCTAAATGAATCAATGCCACATCAATTACCCCAAGGAAACTTGCCAAGTGCGAAAACAAGCATAAGGGACATTGCTACAGTTGCTGGATAACCTGGACACAGGAAGATCTGTAACCTGAATTTTTACCTCCGCCCCTACCTGCTGGCCGTGAGACATTGCAGCTTGTGGAAGATGATGAGGGTTGGGATGGTAGCCTGCTGTGGTCTCCTTTGTCCGTCTAGTTGGCTCATTCAATACAGGGAACTCCTCAACGTCAGGAACAATTATCATCCTCTCTGCTGGGTTATCTTGTTGGTCAAGTGGCATCCACTGCACCTCTAAAATAATGGCGTCCTCATCAGAATCACAATCCTCCATGCTAAAATAATCAAAGGGAATACCTGGATCTAAGACCTCATTCTCCTCTTCCCCGGGTAGTGAGCAGTGTGCTGGACACAGCTCAGTCCGATGGACTTGCTTCAATGGGCAAGCGACCTCTACTGGAGCAATCGAATACACAGGTCCCTGGTCAGTGGGACATCGTACAACTCGGTAAAGGGTAGGGTTCCAGGTCATGGATTTTATTGCGTCCTCTTCTCCAATGATCTTTCTGGTAAACAAGCTGGCCTTCCTAAAGCACAATCCATCACCTTGCTGTTATTAGCCTTCCCCCTCTGCTGAGCTGTTGTTTCCATATGGTGTTTAGCACTTTGATACACAGATCTTCAGATTTTCCTGTTGTTCTGCCATCCAGTCTGTACCTCTGCCCCCTGCTGGCCTCTGGCCACATCCTCCAAACAAGAAGTCCATCCACGGTTAATTGAGGTTCTCTGCCAAACATTAAAACACAGGGAGACTGGCCAGTAGAATGATGTGGTGTGGTACTATATGCAAAGAGTACCTGTGGTAAACACTCTGTCCAGCATTGTTTCTTCTCAGAGGGGAGGGTGCGCAAAAGGTCATGTAAGGTCCCGTTGAAGCGTTCGCATTGACCGTTACCTTGCGGCCTATATGGAGTTGTCCTAGTCTTGTGAATGCTGTGCAGTTGGCACAGTTGTCGAATGAGTTCTCCCTCAAAACATCTGCCTTGATCAGAGTGGATCTGTTGTGGGACCCCAGTGGTAGAGAATTCCATCTTCCTCCAAAATACTATCCCCCTGACGGAATAACTCCAGCACATCCCCGGACAGCTTTGATTAGGCAAATTGTTAGTTGAATTGAGTGTTAATAAATTGAGTTGGAAAAAAGTAATGCAGACACAGGGGGGTCCCCAGGACCAGGATTGAGAACCACTGTTCTAAGGTATATATTAGGCTGTTTCAGAGAACTTTTGAATCATCAGCAACTCACTGACCTGCCCAGTGGTGGTTACTTATGTTGTCTAAAGTGAACCCACCTGTTAAGCAGTGTGTGCTGGGAAGCTTGGTCAAAACATGGGTGAAGTAAGAGCACCGTGGCGGTCTTACCTGACAGAGAGAGGTAGCAGGGTTGTGCTAGAGCAGCAGTGCGAGGTAGTGGTTAGGGGGCTCTGGACTCTTGACCCGGAGGAGGGTCGTGGGTTCAGCTCTTACTTTCACTAAAAACATAGTTTTTTGTATATAATAATATACTATTGTGGATATTAAGAATTGTACAGTGCCTTGCGAATGTATTCGGCCCCCTTGAACTTTGCGACCTTTTGCCACATTTCAGGCTTCAAACATAAAGATATGAAACTGTAATTTTTTGTGAAGAATCAACAACAAGTGGGACACAATCATGAAGTGGAACGAAATTTATTGGATATTTCAAACTTTTTTAACAAATAAAAAACTGAAAAATTGGGCGTGCAAAATTATTCAGCCCCTTTACTTTCAGTGCAGCAAACTCTCTCCAGAAGTTCAGTGAGGATCTCTGAATGATCCAATGTTGACCTAAATGACTAATGATGATAAATAGAATCCACCTGTGTGTAATCAAGTCTCCGTATAAATGCACCTGCACTGTGATAGTCTCAGAGGTCCGTTTAAAGCGCAGAGAGCATCATGAAGAACAAGGAACACACCAGGCAGGTCCGAGATACTGTTGTGGAGAAGTTTAAAGCCGGATTTGGATACAAAAAGATTTCCCAAGCTTTAAACATCCCAAGGAGCACTGTGCAAGCGATAATATTGAAATGGAAGGAGTATCAGACCACTGCAAATCTACCAAGACCTGGCCGTCCCTCTAAACTTTCAGCTCATACAAGGAGAAGACTGATCAGAGATGCAGCCAAGAGGCCCATGATCACTCTGGATGAACTGCAGAGATCTACAGCTGAGGTGGGAGACTCTGTCCATAGGACAACAATCAGTCGTATACTGCACAAATCTGGCCTTTATGGAAGAGTGGCAAGAAGAAAGCCATTTCTTAAAGATATCCATAAAAAGTGTCGTTTACAGTTTGCCACAAGCCACCTGGGAGACACACCAAACATGTGGAAGAAGGTGCTCTGGTCAGATGAAACCAAAATCGAACTTTTTGGCAACAATGCAAAACATTATGTTTGGCGTAAAAGCAACACAGCTCATCACCCTGAACACACCATCCCCACTGTCAAACATGGTGGTGGCAGCATCATGGTTTGGGCCTGCTTTTCTTCAGCAGGGACAGGGAAGATGGTTAAAATTGATGGGAAGATGGATGGAGCCAAATACAGGACCATTCCGGAAGAAAACCTGATGGAGTCTGCAAAAGACCTGAGACTGGGACGGAGATTTGTCTTCCAACAAGACAATGATCCAAAACATAAAGCAAAATCTACAATGGAATGGTTCACAAATAAACATATCCAGGTGTTAGAATGGCCAAGTCAAAGTCCAGACCTGAATCCAATCGAGAATCTGTGGAAAGAACTGAAAACTGCTGTTCACAAATGCTCTCCATCCAACCTCACTGAGCTCGAGCTGTTTTGCAAGGAGGAATGGGCAAAAATTTCAGTCTCTCGATGTGCAAAACTGATAGAGACATACCCCAAGCGACTTACAGCTGTAATCGCAGCAAAAGGTGGCGCTACAAAGTATTAACTTAAGGGGGCTGAATAATTTTGCACGCCCAATTTTTCAGTTTTTTATTTGTTAAAAAAGTTTGAAATATCCAATAAATTTCGTTCCACTTCATGATTGTGTCCCACTTGTTGTTGATTCTTCACAAAAAATTACAGTTTCATATCTTTATGTTTGAAGCCTGAAATGTGGCAAAAGGTCGCAAAGTTCAAGGGGGCCGAATACTTTCACAAGGCACTGTATTTTCATATAAAAAATGAATACTGATAATTCTTGATATTCAGAATTACATTTTTGATATTAACAACTAAAGTTGCTGATATTAAGAATTGCATTATTGATATGAGAAATTCAGGAAATTCATTTTCTCAAGATGACAGAAATGTCCTGAAGTAGACCACTTTAATACTCATACACTCCGGGGCCCATGGCTATTAAAGTGCTCTAACTACAGTTTTGCAGTTTTTGAGATACGTGTATTTTTTTCTCATCAATACATTCTAATACAGGACAGTAATCTGAATTCTGACCCCAGACAAGTCTGTGACAAACATCTTTCAACTTCAGAAATATATTACTGTGGCAAAGTGCCCCGCCCCTGTGTGCATTTGTGTGTTCTGTGTATGTATGTATGCGTGCGTGTGTTAATGTTGGTGTATAGATTGGTACACGGGGATATAAACGGGTCTGTGTTTCACGTGTGTTTAAAGTGTATAATTATATTTAGGCACGAGGATGGCACATCACTTCACGTGCAGATAAAATGTGTATAATGTGTGGCACGGGGTTGCACGTAATGAATTCACGTGCTGGGATTCAAGTGAGTAATTAATTAGTAATTGAATCCCAGCACAACAGTATATATAGATGCACGTTTTAGTCAGTCAGGGTTAGGTGTTCGGTGAGTGGAGAACGAGTGTGGAGAAGGAGGTAAGAAGAAGAAGAAGAAGAAGAAGAAGAATAATAATAATAAGGAAAGAACTGTCTCACTCACCGTGTTTCGTTTGTCTGTCTGCCTGTTTACTGTCTAGTCCGTTTTGTTTGTCTTTTTATTTTGGCGTGTAGTGCCGTGTCCTGTGTTTTTGTTGTGTTCCAACCTTTTATTTTCTGTGCTGTTAATTATTAAATGCTGAGCGCGATCACGTGCTCAGCTTAAACAAACCACATCTCTCTGTTTATTTACTTCCTGCTTCTGGTCTGACACCACCCACTCCGGCCGTCTTTGTGACACGTGGTGTCAGAAGTGGGATAGCCGCGCCTCCAAGCGTCAGACCAGGAGGGGTCTGGATTAAAAAAAAAAAAAAAAAAAAAAAAAAAGTCAATGGCAGAAGACGCCATCAAACTGCGGGGCTGGTTCCTAGAGAATGCTGGGCTGGAGGCCCAGTCTCTGCCCATAGTCGTCCGGGTCCTGTGGATGATAGACAGTGAGAGATGGGAGGCATATCAGCAGGAACACACCCCAAACACCTTGGAGGAGGGTGTGGAGTTTGTCCTCAACTACCTGGAGGCAACCATAAATGGAACAGCAGCCCAGGTAGCAGGACCACCAGCAGAGGAGTACCTGCTTTCCCCATCTCCACCAGCAGAGGGTGAGTACCTGCTGTCCCCATCTCCACCAGCAGAGGGTGAATGCCTGCTGGTTTTGCCTCCACAGCCCAAATGGGAGGAGCCTGAGCATCCACAGCCCAAATGGGAGGAGCCCAAGCGGAAGGAGCCCGAATGTCCTACGCCTGAGTGGGAGGAGCCCGAATGTCCTACGCCTGAGTGGGAGGAGCCCGAACGTCCTACGCCTGAGTGGGAGGAGCCCGAACGTCCTACGCCTGAGTGGGAGGAGCCCGAACGTCCTACGCCTGAGTGGGAGGAGTCGGGGCATCCACAGCCCAACAGGGAGGAGTCGGGGCGTCCACAGCCCAACAGGGAGGAGTCGGGGCGTCCACAGCCCAACAGGGAGGAGTCGGGGCGTCCACAGCCCAACAGGGAGGAGTCGGGACGTCCACAGCCCAAAAGGGAGGAGTCGGTGCGTCCACAGCCCAAAGGGAGGCAAGTCGGGGCTTCCACAGCCCTGGGACCCAAGCCACCAGCAGAGGGAAAATGCCTGCTGGTTCAGCCCCAAGAGCCAGAAGGGGAGGAGTTACAGGCTCAACCCCCTGAAAATTTTTTGGGGGGAGAAGGGCAGGATGCTGGTGTCCCCCAGCAGCCTCTCGCTATGCTGCTGAAGGCAGCACGGCGTGCACATGCCCAGCCGCCACAGCAGAGGGAGCCAGCACCGCCAGGAGCAGAGGAGCTGGAGCTGCCTCTACCTCCACCACCTCCAGGAGCAGAGGAGCAGGAGCTGCCTCTGCCTCCACCACCTCCAGGAGCAGAGGAGCAGGAGCTGCCTCTGCCTCCGCCACCACCACCGCAAGGAGCAGAGGAGCAGGAGCTGCCTCTGCCTCCGCCACCACCACCGCAAGGAGCAGAGGAGCAGGAGCTGCCTCTGCCTCCACCACCTCCAGGAGCAGAGGAGCAGGAGCTGCCTCTGCCTCCGCCACCACCACCGCAAGGAGCAGAGGAGCAGGAGCTGCCTCCGCCTCCACCACCGCAAGGAGCAGAGGAGCTGGAGCTGCCTCTGCCTCCACCACCGCCAGGAGCAGAGGAGCTGGAGCTGCCTCTGCCTCCACCACCGCCAGGAGCAGAGGAGCTGGAGCTGCCTCTGCCTCCACCACTGCCCAGAGCAGAGGAGCAGGAGCTGCCTCTGCTGCCCGTACCTCCGCAGGGAGTACGGTGGCCGGAGCCCCAGAAAGGGGAGCTGCCGGCCACGAAGAAGGGGGAGGAGGTCTGGAGACCACTTTCCCCAGCAGCAGTTTCGCTGCAGGAGTTCTTGTGGCCGGAGCCCCACAGGAGGGAGCTGCCGGCTACGAAGAAGGGGGAGGTAGGGGGACCACCTGCCCCCGCAGCTTTTTCGCTGCAGGACGGGACCAACAGGCTGTCAGCCGTGCCACTACCGGCAGGGGTGCTGACAGCATTGCCAGCCATGGGCCTACTGAAGCCTCCCTTCCCAGCCCGAGACTTTGTTCTGGACTGCTGGGTTTTTAAGGGGGGAGGTGGCCGTTGAGGCCATGTGTGCTGCGCACAAGGGGGGGTATATGTGGCAAAGTGCCCCGCCCCTGTGTGCATTTGTGTGTTCTGTGTATGTATGTATGCGTGCGTGTGTTAATGTTGGTGTATAGATTGGTACACGGGGATATAAACGGGTCTGTGTTTCACGTGTGTTTAAAGTGTATAATTATATTTAGGCACGAGGATGGCACATCACTTCACGTGCAGATAAAATGTGTATAATGTGTGGCACGGGGTTGCACGTAATGAATTCACGTGCTGGGATTCAAGTGAGTAATTAATTAGTAATTGAATCCCAGCACAACAGTATATATAGATGCACGTTTTAGTCAGTCAGGGTTAGGTGTTCGGTGAGTGGAGAACGAGTGTGGAGAAGGAGGTAAGAAGAAGAAGAAGAAGAAGAAGAAGAAGAAGAAGAATAATAAGGAAAGAACTGTCTCACTCACCGTGTTTCGTTTGTCTGTCTGCCTGTTTACTGTCTAGTCCGTTTTGTTTGTCTTTTTATTTTGGCGTGTAGTGCCGTGTCCTGTGTTTTTGTTGTGTTCCAACCTTTTATTTTCTGTGCTGTTAATTATTAAATGCTGAGCGCGATCACGCGCTCAGCTTAAACAAACCACATCTCTCTGTTTATTTACTTCCTGCTTCTGGTCTGACACCACCCACTCCGGCCGTCTTTGTGACAATTACTTATTAATGAAGTCAGCTGTCAATGTGATGCCACGTTGCAGCTATTTTGTTTAATGTTTTTTATTTATTCAAATTCAAGCCTGTTATGTAAGTGGCAGTGCCAGCAGCCCCTCCAGTGCTGTGCTCTAGTGCTCCAGTGTGCTCCAGTTTATTTTATTCCAAGCCACTGGTGTCAGACTCCATTCCTGTAGGTCGGTACTGCAGTGTCTGCTGGTTTTCATTCCAACTTCTGCTCTCAATTACTTAATAATATTTTGGGACATAGATTAGGGGTTCAGTGTATCTAGCTAATTAAATAATTAGAACAAAGAAGTCATTGAGGAGGACTTGCGTGGAATGAAAACTAGCAGACACTGCACTGCAGGACCAGAGTCTGACTGACTGACACCCCTGCTCCAAATCAATCCCTGCAGCCACGGCACTGGAGAGGCTGTACAGCAGTCATTCCCAAACCTGTCCCGGAGTACCCCCCCCAAACCCCCCCCCCCCCCGCCCCGCACCGCCCCGCTGGTTTTTATTCCAACTGAGCTGCTCTCAATTGAATATTCCAAATTGGGAGAAAACAGGGGTAAAAATAATTGCTGATTGCAAATAAAAAAATATTACAATGATGTAGCCCACAAGACTTCAGCTTCAGAGAGCGAGTCACTCAGTGAGTTACTCAGGCAGAGCTAGAAATGTTTCCATCAGACTGCAAATGAAAGAATTCATGCTTCCTATTTTTTGTCCTTGTAGAACTAATTTTTTAACTGTTTTTATTTTTCAGAATATACAGTTGAAGATATTACGTTTAGAGGATGCTTGTTTTCAAAACGTTGTTATGCTGAGCAGTACTGTTGCAAAACCGACAAATGCAATGCATAATTATCATGCTTCCAAATGCATCCTTGAAGGAAATAAAATCTAAAGCATCTTACCCTGTGTCTCTGGTCCTTCTTCTCTGTATGGATAGATTGTATTTGCTTATTAGGAAGGCCTGTAATTTGATTGTTTATGGAAGCCCTGAACTGCAAGATAAAAACAAAAATAGTGGGATTATCTCGTACCCATGTGATAATAACTGGTACTATGTGATCTCGTACACATGTGATAATAACTGGTACTATATGATAACTATATGATCTCGTACACATGTGAAAATAACTGGTACTATATGATAACTACATGATCTCGTACACATGTGATAATAACTGGTACTATATGATAACTATATGATCTCGTACACATGTGATAATAACTGGTACTATATGATAACTACATGATCTCGTACACATGTGATAATAACTGGTACTATATGATAACTATATGATCTCGTACACATGTGATAATAACTGGTACTATATGATAACTACATGATCTCATACACATATGATAATAACTGGTACTATATGATAACTATATGATCTTGTACACATGTGATAATAACTGGTACTATATGATAACTATATGATCTCGTACACATGTGATAATAACTGGTACTATATGATAACTATACGATCTCGTACACACGTGATAATAACTGGTACTATATGATAACTATATGATCTTGTAGATACGTGATAATAACTTGTATGTACGAGAAAACTGTAAGAACTTTCACATATGAGATAGCTTTCTTGAACATACAACATCATTGTGCACACGCCAGTTATCATCACGCACGTGCCAGTTATCATCGGATAAGCGCCAAATCTCTCACAGTGATTTGCGCTGCCTCTTCATGAAGGACAGGGTATAGTCTCTGGAGTGCGCTGGTTTCTGTCTCTTCATGAAGGACAGGGTATAGTCTCTGGAGGGTGCTGGTTTCTGTCTCTTCATGAAGGACAGGGTATAGTCTCTGGAGGGTGCTGGTTTCTGTCTCTTCATGAAGGACAGGGTATAGTCTCTGGAGGGTGCTGGTTTCTGTCTCTTCATGAAGGACAGGGTATAGTCTCTGGAGGGTGCTGGTTTCTGTCTCTTCATGAAGGACAGGGTATAGTCTCTGGAGGGTGCTGGTTTCTGTCTCTTCATGAAGGACAGGGTATAGTCTCTGGAGGATGCTGGTTTCTGTCTCTTCATGAAGGACAGGGTATAGTCTTTGGAGGGTGCAGGTTTCTGTCTCTTCATGAAGGACATTGTACAGTCTCTGGTGAGCGCTGGTTTCTGTCTCTTCATGAAGGACAGGGTACAGTGTCTGGAGGGCGCTGGTTTCTGTCTCTTCATGAAGGACAGGGTACAGTGTCTGGAGGGCGCTGGTTTCTGCCTCTTCATCTGCACCTGGCTTTGAGCAATGAGCTGAAGTTTGATGGCACTCGAGTTGATCTTCACTGTGGCCTGCAGCTCCTTCATCCTCTTTATCTTCTCGCTGTGGAAAGTGACGACCGGCCCGGGGACCGGGGGGCGGGTGGGGGGGAGGAGGGGGAGGCCGGGCTGGTTGAGCCTGGTCTGGTTGCGACCCCGTCCTCCCCGCAGGCCCCTGCAGCAGAGCGGCGGTGATTTTCTCGGGGGCCAATTGAATGTGCGGGGCCAGAGGGGGGTACTTGGGTTTGGATTCACCTGGGTGTGGGTTTTGTCTGCCTGGGGGTGTGTTTGACCGTGTCTGCCTGTGTGTTTGTGTGTGTGTGTGTATATGTGTGTGAGTGTGTCTGCCTGTGTGTGTGTGTGTGTGTGTGGTCTGTGTGTGTTTGTCTGCCTGGGTGTGTTTGTGTGTGTGTGTGTGTGTGTGTGTGTGGTCTGTGTGTGTTTGTCTGCCTGGGGGTGTGTGTGAGCATGTCTGCCTGTGTGTGTGTGTATATGTGTGTGTGTTTGTCTGCCTGTGTGTGTGTGTGTGTGGTCTGTGTGTGTTTGTCTGCCTGGTGGTGTGTGTGAGCATGTCTGCCTGTGTGTGTGTGTTTGTGTGTGTGTGTGTGTGTTTGACTGCCTGTGTGTGTGTGTCGACTGTGTGTGTGTGTGTGTGTGGTGTGTGTGTCTTTGTCTGCCTGGGTGTGTGTGTGTCTGCCAGGGTGTGTATGTCTGGGTGTCTCTATGTGTGTGCGTGTCTCTCCCTAAGTGGGTGTGTGTCGGCCTGGTGTGTGTGTGTCTGCCTGCCTGTGTCTGTGTGTGTGTCTGCCTGCCTTTGTGTGTGTAAGTGATAGAGTGTCACTGTGTGTGTGTCTGCCTGAGGGTGTGTGTGTGAGTGAGAAAGTGTCACTGCGTGTGTTTGTGTGTTTATGTGTGTGGGTAAGAGAGTGTCACTGCGTGTGTGTGTGTGTGTGTGTGAGTGAGTGTTTCACTGTGTTTGTGTGTGTGTGTTTGTGAGTGAGAGGGAGTGTGTTTGTGTGTGTGTGAGTGAGTCTCACTGTGTGTGTGTGTGTGTGTGAGTGAGTGAGTGAGTCTCTCTGTGTGTGTGTGAGAGAGTGAGTCTCAATGTGTGTGTGTGAGAGAGTGAGTCTCACTGTGTGTGAGTCTCACTGTGTTTGTGTGTGTGTGTGTGAGTGAGAGGGAGTGTGTTTGTGTGTGTGTGTGTGAGTGAGTCTCACTGTGTGTGTGTGTGTGTGTGTGAGTGAGTCTCTCTGTGTGTGTGAGAGAGAGTGAGTCTCACTGTGTGTGAGTCTCACTGTGTGTGTGTGTTTCTGAATGAATCTTCACTGCGACCAGCAGCTCCTTCATCTCCTTCATCTTCTCGCTGTGGAAAGTGACGACCGGCCTGGGGACCGAGGGGCGGGTGGGGGGGAGGAGGGTGAGGGTGCGTCTGCCTGTGTGTGTGTGTCTGAGAAAGTCTCACTGTGTGTGTGTTTGTGTGTGTGGTTAAGAGAGTGTCACTGTGTGTGTGTTTGTGTGTGGGTAAGAGAGTGTCACTCTGTGTGTGTGTGTTTGTGTGTGTGGGTAAGAGAGTGTCACTGTGTGTGTGTGTGTGAGTGAGTCTTACTGTGTTTGTGTGTGTGTGTGAGTGAGTGAGTCTCACTGTGTGTGTGTTTCAAAATGAATCTTCACTGCGTCCAGCAGCTCCTTCATCTCCTTCATCTTCTCGCTCATCCTTCTCTTGGTGTGGGTGGGAGGTGGGGGTGGGGGGTACTCCAGGACCAGGGTTGAGCTCATCCTTCACTAGCACAGTGCCTGAGGCAAATGCAAAAACTAAACTGCTCTGCCTCACCTGCACGAACAAATATTATTAAAATACCAGCCTGGAGCTGCTAGCGAAGTGTTATTCATTTGCACCTATCGGCACCTCCCCTATAAAAATATACCATGGTACTTGTTCCAGTGGATTCTGGAACAAGGCACGTTATAATGTTATCAGTGTGAAAGTACAATGGTGTACTGAATAATATATATTGTATATGTATACCTATCCTATTTAGACCATCAATGTACTGTACTGTGTTATGGTCCTATAATACTGTATCACCATAGTACAGCATTGTATTTTGTTATTTCTAAAAAGTATAATGGTATCTAATTGCAACACCATACTGCGGTGCTATGTCTAGTGCTATGGTATAATGTAGCTGTATACCATTGTGTTATTATGGTTGTACTGCATTATAGTACCATAATATGTCATTGTCCATTGGTTGTATAGGTTGTATACATATATTATACAGCACCATTGAACTTTAACACTGTTACCATCATACCTTGTTCCAAAATCCAGTGGCACAGGAACCATGGTACATTTTTATAGGGTCTTGTCGAAAAGCAGCAATTTTTGTAGCAACAACCTGTCAGTTAGTTAGTTAACTGGCATAATAATGATTTGATAAATACATCAGAAACATTTATTAACACAGCTGCTCACTCAGGGCCTAGTATTGCTGTTTGACAGATACTACCCTTTATTAAGAGACCTGCACTCAAGGAACAGGCAAATTGACACACACACTGAGACACACACACACACACACAAACACACACACACACACAAACACACACACACTGAAACACACACACACACACTGAGACACACACACACACACACACACTGAGACACACACAAACAGAGACACACACACACACTGAGACACACACACACACTGAGACACACACTGAGACACACACACACACACTGAGACACACACACACTGAGACACACACACACTGAGACACACACACTGAGACACACACACACTGAGACACACACACACTGAGACACACACACTGGGACACACTGAGACACACACACTGAGACACACACACTGAGACACACACACACACAAACACACACAGACTGAAACACACACACTGAGACACACTCACAGACAAACACTGAGACACACACACACACACACTGAGACACACACACTGAGACACACACAAACACACACACACTGAAACACACACACTTAGACACACACACAGACACACACTGAGACACACACACACACACACTGAGACACACACACACACTAAGACACACACACAAACACACTGAGACACGCACACATACACTGAGACACACACACTGAAACACACACACAGAAACACACACACTGAAACACACACACTGAGACACACACATACACTGAGAGACACACACACACATTGACACACACACACTGATACACACAAACACATAGACACACACACATACACTGAGACACACACACTGAGAGACACACACTGAGACACACACACAAACACACATTGAGACACACACACACACAGACACACTCTGAGACACACACACACTGAGACACACACACACACTGAGAAACACACACAGAAACAAAGACACAGACAGACACACACAGACTAAAACACGCACACACACAGACATACACACACTGAGACACACACACACTGAGACACAACACACACACTGAAACACACACACATACTGAGACACACACACACACACTGAAACACACACACACAGAAACACACACACACACTGAGAGAGACACCCACAGACACACACACTGAAACACACACACTGAGACACACATACACACTGAGACACACACACACACTGACACACACACACACACTGAGACACACACACACACAGATACACACAGACACACACAGACACTGAAACACACACAGACACAAACACACTGAGACACACACACACACTGAGTCACACACACTGAGACACACACACAAACACACACTGAGACACACACACACTGAGGCACACACACTGAGGCACACACACTGAGAAACACACACAGAAACACACACAGAGACACACAGACTGAGACACACACAGACTGAGAGAGACACACACAGACACACACACTGAAACACACACACTGAGAGAGACACAGACACAGACACACACACACTGAAACACACACACTGAGACACACACACATACACACTGAGACACACACACACACTGACACACACACACACTGAGGCACACACACACTGAGAAACACACACAGAAACACACACACACAGACAAACACACACACACTGAGACACACACACTGAGAGACACACACTGAGACACACACACAAACACACACTGAGACACACACACACACAGACACACACTGAGACACACACACACTGAGACACACACACTGAGAAACACACACAGAAACACACACACACAGACAAACACACACACACTGAGACACACACACTGAGAGACACACACTGAGACACACACACAAACACACACTGAGACACACACACACACAGACACACACTGAGACACACACACACTGAGACACACACACACACACTGAGAAACACACACAGAAACAAAGACACAGACAGGCACACACAGACTAAAACACGCGCACACACAGACACACACATTGAAACACACACTCTGAGACACACACACACACTGAGACACACAAACACACTGAGACACACACACACACTGAGACATACACACTGACACACAAACACACACTGAAACACACACATACTGAGACACAGACACACTGAGATACAAACACATACACTACCGGTCAAAAGTTTTAGAACACCTCCATTTTTCCAGTTTTTGTTGAAATTTACGCAGTTTAATGTCTCAGTGTACTCTGAAATTAAAGCATAGAACAAATAAACAATTGGAGATAAAAAAGAAATCATGGAATCGTTTTGTTTAACAAAATTTTATCAAAATTTTTGACTCATCAAAGTAGCCACCTTTTGCAGATATAACAGCCGAACACACTCGTGGCATTCTTTCTACAATGGAAATCAAATATTGTTTGGAAAGTTCTTCCCAACACTGTTGCAGAAGTTCCCACAAATGTGTTGCACTTGTAGGTTGCTTTGCTTTCACCCTTCTGTCCAGTTCATCCCAAAACAGCTTGATGGGGTTTAAGTCTGGATACTCTGCTGGCCATTCCATGATTTGAAGCCTACCGTCTTGTTCTTTTCTTCTAAGGTAGTTCTGACATAGCCTGGAGGTATGTTTTGGGTCATTATCTTGCTGTAGGATGAACCCCTGACCAACTAGGCGTATACCAGAGGTTATTGCATGGCGCCTCAAAATGCTGTGGTAGTAGTTTTGGTTCAGGGTGCCACTCACTCTGTGCAAGTCGCCGACTCTGGATCCAGCAAAAGAGCCCCAGACCATCACGCTTCCTCCTCCATGTTTGACAGTTGGTGTCACACACCGAGGAACCATCCTTTCACCTACTCGACGGCGTACAAAAACCCTGCGTGATGAACCGAAGATTTCAAATTTTGATTCATCGGTCCATAAGACCTTCTTCCAGTCTTCAGTAGTCTTCATGGCCCAGGCAAGCCTCTTTTTCTTATTTTGCCATCTTAGCAATGGCTTTCTTACTGCCACTCGACCTGTCAAACCTGCAGCTCAAAGTCTTCTCCTCACAGTTGAAACTGAGACTTGCTTACTTCGACCAGTGTTAAGCTGTGCTTGAAGCTGTTGTCCTGTGAGCCGCCTATCACCCAAGCTGTTGACTCTCAGAAACTTGTCGTCTGATTCTGTTTGTTCCCTGAGAATGGCCTTTTTGTATAACTCTGAAATGTACATTATTTTTCACTAAAACACACACACTGAGACACACACAGAGACACACACATACAGACACACACAGACAATGAGACACACACACACTGAGACAGACACACACACAGAGAGACACTGAGACACACACACACACAGACACTGAGACACACACACTGAGTAACACACACAGAGACACACACATACACTGAGACACACACACACTAAAACACACACACTGAGACACACACAGACACACTGAGACCTACACGCTTGCTCATCCTTCTCTAGGTGTGGGTGGGAGGTGGGGGTGGGGGGTACTCCAGGACCAGGGTTGAGCTCATCCTTCACTAGCACAGTGCCTGAGGCAAATGCAAAAACTAAACTGCTCTGCCTCGCCTGCACGAACAAATATTATTAAAATACCAGCCTGGAGCTGCTAGCGAAGTGTTATTCATTTGCACCTATCGGCACCTCCCCTATAAAAATATACCATGGTACTTGTTCCAGTGGATTCTGGAACAAGGCACGTTATAATGTTATCAGTGTGAAAGTACAATGGTGTACTGAATAATATATATATTGTATATGTATACCTATCCTATTTAGACCATTAATGTACTGTACTGTGTTATGGTCCTATAATACTGTATCACCATAGTACAGCATTTTATTTTTTTATTTCTAAAAAGTATCATGGTATCTAATTGCAACACCATACTGCGGTGCTATGTCTAGTGCTATGGTATAGTGTAGCTGTATACCATTGTGTTATTATGGTTGTACTGCATTATAGTACCATAATAGGTCATTGTCCATTGGTGGTATAGGTTGTATACATATATTATACAGCACCATTGAACTTTAACACTGTTACCATCATACCTTGTTCCAAAATCCAGTGGCACAGGAACCATGGTACATTTTTATAGGGTCTTGTCGAAAAGCAGCAATTTTTGTAGCAACAACCTGTCAGTTAGTTAGTTAACTGGCATAATAATGATTTGATAAACACATCAGAAACATTTATTAACACAGCTGCTCACTCAGGGCCTAGTATTGCTGTTTGACAGATACTACCCTTTATTAAGAGACCTGCACTCAAGGAACAGGCAAATTGTAGCCTGTGTGTCCAGCATCTGGTTGCTCAATAGCAGCCTCTTCTCAACACAAAGCCCCCCCAATACATTTTCTATTTCTCTCCAACATGCCTTCCTGTAATTATGTGTGTCTAAAATACACTGTAAAAGACTAGGGCAGCAGTGTGGAGTAGTGGTTAGGGCTCTGGACTCTTGACCGGAGGGTTGTGGGTTCAATCCCCAGTGGGGGACACTGCTGTTGTACCCTTGAGAAAGGTACTTTACCTAGATTGCGCCAGTAAAAACCCAACTGTATAAATGAGTAATTGTGTGTAAAATAATGTGATATCTGTATAATGTATAACGTGATATCTTGTAACAATTGTAAGTCGCCCTGGATAAGGGCATCTGCTAAGAAATTAATAATAACTATAAGATGGATTATGAACAAAAGGAAGTACTGGAATTGAATTACAGTCATTTAGTTACTAATGCATTAACAAAGAAATCATTTTGTGAAAGCAGCAATGAATATGCCCATTTCTCCATTCCATTTCAAAATGTTCTTTATCTGCGTCTCTACAACACCACATTTTTCAGTCATTTTCTGTCTTTCCAAGTTCAGTAACTTTAATTCTCTCATCAATGGTCAGATCCTATCGTTTCTCTATGTTTTCTCTATTCCTTTACAAGAGAGCAACAGATAAAAGCCCATTAAAATGGTTGCGAGTCCATTGCTGGGCACGAAAATTGAGGTCACTGGTCATGTTAGACAGGTGGTCTCTTAATACGGGTAAATAAAAGAAGAAATATCATTGTGTGGCACGAGGACGGGGTGCCTCGCAAGCCTTTATAGCCCCATCCTAAAAATGGCTAATGTCACTCATTGTAACTAATGTAGTCTGTCGATTTATGCCACCCAGTGCTTTACAGGGCACTAGGACCCTAGATAAGATTAGATAAAATGTTAAAACTTTATCCCCTTCTAACCACAGGTTCAAATTCTGACTAGCTTAAAGCAGTTTGCATTGCCAAACCAAACCAAGCAAGAGTGCAAGAGACAGCTTTTAAAAGTAATTACAGCAATGAGTTTATTGCACGAAACAGTAGAACATACAGGGTAGAAAGACTCCACCACTTGGCTAGGAGCCAAAGTAACAAAGAAAATGATAAACGGGGCTCCCTCTGTTGGCTCGGAGCCAAAGTAGCAAAAAAACAAAAATACACCACAAAAAATATAATAAGCATCCAACAAAAAATCTAATGTTCAATCAAAAACACAGGGGTAAAGTGCAATTCATGTGCAAACGCATATCCAGCGTCCTCCCGTGGCAGACAGTCCGGCACCGGATAACCGAACATCTCCCCGATTGGAATCACAACTAAAGAAAATAAACAACAAAACACACAGGAATCAAACACAAATCCAAACCATAATTCTCGCTACAGTCGCTCCCACCCTATACTACAGCTCCCCCTCCCTTTCCTTAGTTCGTGGGCTTGCTATAAAAACAGTGCAATAATGGCTATCTTTAATTTACATAAACAGACGAAGAAATGGAATCCAATTAAGGCCAGACACAAAATACCAAAAACAGTAAAATACGCATCCAACGACAAACAACAAGACAAGGCTGAAAGTACGGGATTTTTCTTCCTCAAAAAAACGAAACTAGATTAGAATAGCACTTATCTCAGGTACACAATTCAATGTTAATTACATCAGTTCGGGGTGACTAAATGAATCTAAAGCTGCAGCATGCAAAGGAACAAACGTGTATGAAAAATAAAATAAAAATAAAAAAGAGAAAACAACACATATTTAAATGCACACGTGGGTACATAATCCTAACACTAAATGAGAAATGCTGCAGCCCCATTCGTCACCCCGTGTGACAATTGGGATGAACTTAAAGTGTTCACATGAGCAGGTGGTCTTTAAATAAAGGTGAAGTGCCGCTTATTCAAGTTTACCATGGCAATACCCTTGTAAACTGTGGTAATAACACAGCATACCAGAGGAAATCATTGTAAATGACAGTCATTCAGAGTAAACCATGGTGAACGTGAATAAGGGTCACAGGATCAGGTTTGAATCCTTGGATATGAGGGTTAAAACAAACAACTTTTTCCTCTGGTAATAATTACACTTTGATTATTTTTAATATAAAAAATGCAATTCTTGATATCAGAATATTACAGAACGACGATAGTCACATTAGACACAGGAAAGGTGATTACGAACACAAAAGAAAGTAAAAAAAAAACATGAAAAAGAAATAAATACAAAGAGCGAAATTAACCAGCAATGCAAAATAAATGTGCAAACAAATATCAAGAAGTCAGATAAAGCAAACGTGACTATTCCCTGTGTCTGGATCGTCTACAGTGTGTCACACAGTGGTAGGGCTGCACTTTGTTGTAGAGATACAGTGTAAAATACAGCAGAAATAATTTACACTAACTGAAACACGGGGTGTATAAAGAGGATATACTGAACCAGCAGAAAATAAAGTTAAACAACAAGGACGCTAGCTCTGTAAACAAACAATAAAGCAAATAGGTACAGTAAATAAAAAGAAGAGGATCAGTAATACAAATCAAATAAATAAACAGTAATCAAAATAATGAGAAGAAACAATAATCGACGCTTAGGTCCTAGAAGACAAGAAACAAAAAGAGTGAGACAGAACGGCATTTCAAACTGGAAGCTAAATTGAAATAAATGAAAGTTTAAATGAACCATCCTTAGCTACAATGAATAATGGTGCTTAAATACCCGCATGCGCTTCAAACAATTGGATTATATTAAGAATAAATTTGCAGCCAGTCACTATTTTCTGTTTATTAATATTCAATCGTCAATATTATCATGCAAATACAATCAAAGCATCATCCCGTTGCTCTATTGATAAATTAATAGAATCGTACATTTAGACATAAACCCATTTAAAAACATCTTCATAAACAACCAGGGCCATGGTGAACCGGTTTACCTGATCAGTTTGTAGTTAAGAACGACCCCGGAAGACAAAAACAGACTCGGCATTCACCATTCCTCAAACTAGCTACCACATCCATTTTATATAAGAACATAAGAACATAAGAAAGTTTACAAACGAGAGGAGGCCATTCGGCCCATCTTGCTCGTTTGGTTATTAGTAGCTTATTGATCCCAGAATCTCATCAAGCAGCTTCTTGAAGGATCCCAGGGTGTCAGCTTCAACAACATTACTGGGGAGTTGGTTCCAGACCCTCACAATTCTCTGTGTAAAAAAGTGCCTCCTATTTTCTGTTCTGAATGCTCCTTTGTCTAATCTCCATTTGTGACCCCTGGTCCTTGTTTCTTTTTTCAAGTCGAAAAAGTCCCCTGGGTCGACATTGTCTATACCTTTTAGAATTTTGAATGCTTGAATCAGATCGCCGCGTAGTCTTCTTTGTTCAAGACTGAATAGATTAAATTCTTTTAGCCTGTCTGCACATGACATGCCTTTTAAACCCGGGATAATTCTGGTCGCTCTTCTTTGCACTCTTTCTAGAGCAGCAATATCCTTTTTGTAGCGAGGTGACTAGAACTGAAGACAGTATTCTAGATGAGGTCTTACTAATGCATTGTAAAGTTTTAACATTACTTCCCTTGATTTAAATTCAACACTTCTCACAATATATCCGAGCATCTTGTTGGCCTTTTTTATAGCTTCCCCACATTGTCTAGATGAAGACATTTCTGAGTCAACATAAACTCCTAGGTCTTTTTCATAGATTCCTAATTCAATTTCAGTATCTCCCATATGATATTTATAATGCACATTTGTATTGCCTGCATGCAGTACCTTACACTTTTCTCTATTAAATGTCATTTGCCATGTGTCTGCCCAGTTCTGAATCTTGTCTAGATCATTTTCAATGACCTTTGCTGCTGCAACAGTGTTTGCCACTTTTTTGTCATCTGCAAATTTAACAAGTTTGCTTACTATACCAGAATCCAAGTCATTAATGTAGATTAGGAATAGCAGATGACCTAATACTGATCCCTGTGGTAGTCCACTGGTTACCTCGCTCCATTTTGAGATTTTTCCTCTAATCAGTACTTTCTGTTTTCTACATGTTAACCACTCCCCAATCCATGTGCAGGCATTTCCTTGAATCCCTACTGCGTTCAGTTTGAGAATTAATCTTTTATGCGGGACTTTGTCAAAAGCTTTCTGGAAATCTAAATAAACCATGTCATATGCTTTGCAATTATCCATTATCGATGTTGCATCCTCAAATAGGGGTTCCTAGTATCTTCCTTTTGCATGGTCCTAGTGTCCCACATGCTACATTCCACCCCCGCTAAATGAATCAATGCCCCATCAATTACCCCAAGGAAACTTGCCAAGTGTGAAAACAAGCATAAGGGACATTGCTACAGTTGCTGGATAACCTGGACACAGGAAGATCTGTAACCTGAATTTTTACCTCCGCCCCTACCTGCTGGCCGTGAGACATTGCAGCTTGTGGAAGATGATGAGGGTTGGGATGGTAGCCTGCTGTGGTCTCCTTTGTCCGTCTAGTTGGCTCATTTTATACAGGGAACTCCTCAACGTCAGGAACAAGCATCATCCTCTCTGCTGGGTTATCTTGTGGGTCAAGTGGCATCCACTGCACCTCTAAAATAATGGCGTCTTCATCAGAATCACAATCCTCCATGCTAAAATAATCAAAGGGAATACCTGGATCTAAGACCTCATTCTCCTCTTCCCCGGGTAGTGAGCAGTGTGCTGGACACAGCTCAGTCCGATGGACTTGCTTCACTGGGCAAGCGACCTCTACTGGAGCAATCGAATACACAGGTCCCTGGTCAGTGGGACATCGTACAACTCGGTAAAGGGTAGGGTTCCAGGTCCTGGATTTTATTGCGTCCTCTTCTCCAATGATCTTTCTGGTAAACAAGCTGGCCCTCCTAAAGCACAATCCCTCACCTTGCTGTTATGAGCCTTCCCCCTCTGCTGAGCTGTTGTTTCCATATGGTGTTTAGCACTTTGATACACAGATCTTCAGATTTTCCTGGTGTTCTGCCATCCAGTCTGTACCTCTGCCCCCTGCTGGCCTCTGGCCACATCCTCCAAACAAGAAGTCCATCCACGGTTAATTGAGGTTCTCTGCCAAACATTAAAACACAGGGAGACTGGCCAGTAGACTGATGTGGTGTGGTATTATATGCAAAGAGTACCTGTGGTAAACGCTCTGTCCAGCATTGTTTCTTCTCAGAGGGGAGGGTGCGCAAAAGGTCATGTAAGGTCCCGTTGAAGCGTTTGCATTGACCGTTACCTTGCGGCCAATATGGAGTTGTCCTAGTCTTGTGAATGCTGTGCAGTTGGCACAGTTGTCGAATGAGTTCTCCCTCAAAACATCTGCCTTGATCAGAGTGGATCTGTTGTGGGACCCCAGTGGTAGAGAATTCCATCTTCCTCCAAAATCCTATCCCCCTGACAGAATAACTCCAGCACATCCCCGGACAGCTTTGATTAGGCAAATTGTTAGTTGAATTGAGTGTTAATAAATTGAGTTGGAAAAAAGTAATGCAGACACAGGGGGGTCCCCAGGACCAGGATTGAGAACCACTGTTCTAAGGTATATATTAGGCTGTTTCAGAGAACTTTTGAATCATCAGCAACTCACTGACCTGCCCAGTGGTGGTTACTTATGTTGTCTAAAGTGAACCCACCTGTTAAGCAGTGTGTGCTGGAAAGCCTGGTCAAAACATGAGTGAAGTAAGAGCGCCGTGGCGGTCTTACCTGACAGAGAGAGGCAGCAGGGTTGTGCTAGAGCAGCAGTGTGAGCTAGTGGTTAGGGGGCTCTGGACTCTTGACCCGGAGGAGGGTTGTGGGTTCAGCTCTTACTTTCACTAAAAACATAGTTTTTTGTATATAATAATTTACTATTGTGGATATTAAGAATTGTATTTTTATATAAAAAATGAATACTGATAATTCTTGATATTCAGAATTACATTTTTGATATTAACAACAAAAGTTGCTGATATTAAGAATTGCATTATTGATATGAGAAATTCAGGAAATTCATTTTCTCAAGATGACAGAAATGCCCTGAAGTAGACCACTTTAATACTCATACACTCCGGGGCCCATGGCTATTAAAGTGCTCTAACTACAGTTTTGCAGTTTTTGAGATACGTGTATTTTTTCTCATCAATACATTCCAATACAGGACAGTAATCTGAATTCTGACCCCAGACAAGTCTGTGACAAACATCTTTCAACTTCAGAAATATATTACAGTGATGTTTATCTAATGAAGTCAGCTGTCAATGTGATGCCACGTTGCAGCTATTTTGTTTAATGTTTTTTATTTATTCAAATTCAAGCCTGTTATGTAAGTGGCAGTGCCAGCAGCCCCTCCAGTGCTGTGCTCTAGTGCTCCAGTGTGCTCCAGTTTATTTTATTCCAAGCCACTGGTGTCAGACTCCATTCCTGTAGGTCGGTACTGCAGTGTCTGCTGGTTTTCATTCCAACTTCTGCTCTCAATTACTTAATAATATTTTGGGACATAGATTAGGGGTTCAGTGTATCTAGCTAATTAAATAATTAGAACAAATAAGTCATTGAGGAGGACTTGCGTGGAATGAAAACTAGCAGACACTGCACTGCAGGACCAGAGTCTGACTGACTGACACCCCTGCTCCAAATCAATCCCTGCAGCCACGGCACTGGAGAGGCTGTACAGCAGTCATTCCCAAACCTGTCCCGGATAATAACTGGTACTATATGATAACTATATGATCTAGTACACATGTGATAATAACTGGTACTATATGATAACTACATGATCTCGTACACATGTGATAATAACTGGTACTATATGATAACTACATGATCTCGTACACATGTTATAATAACTGGTACTATATGATAACAATATTTGATCTTGTAGATATGTGATAATAACTTGTATGTACGAGAAAACTGTATGATCTTTCACATACGAGATAGCTTTCTTGAACATACGAAATCATTGTGCACACGCCAGTTATCATCACTAACGTGCCAGTTATCATCGGATAAGCGCCAAATCTCTCACAGTGATTTGCGCTGCCTCTTCATGAAGGACAGGGTATAGTCTCTGGAGGGTGCTGGTTTCTGTCTCTTCATGAAGGACAGGGTACAGTGTCTGGAGGCGCTGGTTTCTGTCTCTTCATGAAGGACAGGGTACAGTGTCTGGAGGCGCTGGTTTCTGTCTCTTCATGAAGGACAGGGTACAGTCTCTGGTGAGCTCTGGTTTTGTCTCTTCATGAAGGACAGGGTACAGTCTCTGGTGAGCGCTGGTTTGTGTCTCTTCATGAAGGACAGGGTACAGTGTCTGGAGGCGCTGGTTTCTGTCTCTTCATGAAGGACAGGGTACAGTCTCTGGTGAGCTCTGGTTTCTGTCTCTTCATGAAGGACAGGGTATAGTCTCTGGTGAGCGCTGGTTTCTGTCTCTTCATGAAGGACAGGGTACAGTGTCTGGAAGGCACTGGTTTCTGTCTTTCATGAAGGACAGGGTACAGTGTCTGGAGGGCGCTGGTTTCTGCCTCTTCATCTGCACCTGGCTTTGAGCAGTGAGCTGAAGTTTGATGGCACTCGAGTTGATCTTCACTGTTGCCAGCAGCTCCTTCATCCTCTTTATCTTCTCGCTGTGGAAAGTGACGACCGGCCCGGGGACCGGGGGGCGGGTGGGGGGGAGGAGGGGGAGGCCGGGCTGGTTGAGCCTGGTCTGGTTGCGGCCCCGTCCTCCCCGCAGGCCCCTGCAGCAGAGCGGCGGTGATTTTCTCGGGGGCCAATTGAATGTGCGGGGCCAGAGGGGGTTACTTGGGTTTGGATTCACCTGGGTGTGGGTTTTGTCTGCCTGGGGGTGTGTTTGACCGTGTCTGCCTGCGTGTTTGTGTGTGTGTGTATATGTGTGTGAGCGTGTCTGCCTGTGTGTGTGTGTGTGTGTGTGTGTGTGTGGTCTGTGTGTGTTTGTCTGCCTGGGTGTGTGTGTGTGTCTGTGTGTGTGTGTGTGGTCTGTGTGTGTTTGTCTGCCTGGGGGTGTGTGTGAGCATGTCTGCCTGTGTGTGTGTGTGTGTATATGTGTGTGTGTTTGTCTGCCTGTGAGTGTGTGTGTGTGGTCTGTGTGTGTTTGTCTTCCTGGTGGTGTGTGTGAGCATGTCTGCCTGTGTGTGTGTTTGTGTGTGTGTGTGTGTGTGTTTGACTGCCTGTGTGTGTGTGTCGACTGTGTGTGTGTGTGTGTGGTCTGTGTGTGTTTGTCTGCCTAGGTGTGTGTTTGTCTGCCAGGGTGTGTCTGTCTGGGTGTCTCTATGTGTATGCGTGTCTCTCCCTAAGTGGGTGTGTGTCGGCCTGGTGTGTGTCTGCCTGCCTGTGTCTGTGTGTGTGTCTGCCTGCCTGTGTGTGTGTAAGTGATAGAGTGTCACTGTGTGTGTGTCTGCCTGAGGGTGTGTGCGTGAGTGAGAAAGTGTCACTGTGTGTGTTTGTGTGTTCATGTGTGTGGGTAAGAGAGTGTCACTGTGTGTGTGTGTGTGTGTGTGAGTGAGTGAGTCTCACTGTTTGTGTGTGTGTGTGTGAGTGAGAGGTAGTGTGTTTGTGTGTGTGTGTGTGAGTGACTCTCACTGTGTGTATGAGTGAGTCTCACTGTGTGTGTGTGTGTGTGTGAGTGAGTGAGTGAGTCTCTCTGTGTGTGTGTGAGAGAGTGAGTCTCACTGTGTGTGAGTCTCATTGTGTGTGTGTGTGAGTGAGTGAGTCTCACTGTGTGTGTGTGTTTCTGAATGAATCTTCACTGCGACCAGCAGCTCCTTCATCTCCTTCATCTTCTCGCTGTGGAAAGTGACGACCGGCCTGGGGACCGAGGGGCGGGTGGGGGGGAGGAGGGTGAGGGTGCGTCTGCCTGTGTATGTGTGTGTGTGTGTGTTTGTGTGTTTGTGTGTGTGGGTAAGAGAGTGTCACTGTGTGTGTGTGCGAGTGAGTCTCACTGTGTGTGTGTGTGTGTGTGTGGGTAAGAGAGTGTCACTGTGTGTGTGTGTGATTGAGTCTCACTGTGTGTGTGTGTGTGTGTGGGGGTAAGAGAGTGTCACTGTGTGTGTGTGTTTGTGTGTGTGGGTAAGAGAGTGTCACTGTGTGTGTGTGTGAGTGAGTCTCACTGTGTGTGTGTGAGTGAGTGAGTCTCACTGTGTTTGTGTGTGAGTGAGTGAGTCTCACTGTGTGTGTGTGTGTGTGTGTGAGTGAGTCTCACTGTGTGTGTGTGTGAGTGAGTGAGTGAGTGAGTGAGTCTCACTGTGTGTGTGTGTGTGTGAGTGAGTGAGTCTCACTGTGTGTGTGTTTGTGTGTGTGTGTGAGTGAGTGAGTCTCACTGTGTGTGTGTGAGTGAGTGAGTCTCACTGTGTGTGTGTGTTTTTGAATGAATCTTCACTGCGACCAGCAGCTCCTTCATCTCCTTCATCTTCTCGCTCATCCTTCTCTAGGTGTGGGTGGGAGGTGGGGGTGGGGGGTACTCCAGGACCAGGGTTGAGCTCATCCTTCACTAGCACAGTGCCTGAGGCAAATGCAAAAACTAAACTGCTCTGCCTCGCCTGCACGAACAAATATTATTAAAATACCAGCCTGGAGCTGCTAGCGAAGTGTTATTCATTTGCACCTATCGGCACCTCCCCTATAAAAATATACCATGGTACTTGTTCCAGTGGATTCTGGAACAAGGTAAGTTATAATGTTATCAGTGTGAAAGTACAATGGTGTACTGAATAATATATGTATTGTATATGTATACCTATCCTATTTAGACCATCAATGTACTGTACTGTGTTATGGTCCTATAATACTGTATCACCATAGTACAGCATTGTATTTTTTTATTTCTAAAAAGTATCATGGTATCTAATTGCAACACCATACTGCGGTGCTATGTCTAGTGCTATGGTATAGTGTAGCTGTATACCATTGTGTTATTATGGTTGTACTGCATTATAGTACCATAATAGGTCATTGTCCATTGGTGGTATAGGTTGTATACATATATTATACAGCACCATTGAACTTTAACACTGTTACCATCATACCTTGTTCCAAAATCCAGTGGCACAGGAACCATGGTACATTTTTATAGGGTCTTGTCGAAAAGCAGCAATTTTTGTAGCAACAACCTGTCAGTTAGTTAGTTAACTGGCATAATAATGATTTGATAAACACATCAGAAACATTTATAAACACAGCTGCTCACTCAGGGCCTAGTATTGCTGTTTGACAGATACTACCCTTTATTAAGAGACCTGCACTCAAGGAACAGGCAAATTGACACACACACTGAGACACACACACACACACACACACACACACACACACACACACACTGAAACACACACACACACACACACACACTGAGACACACACACTGACACACAAACACACACTGAGACACAGACACACATACATACAAACACATACATACACACTGAAACACACATATACACTGAGACACACATACACACTGAAACACACACACACTGAGACACACACACACACTGGGACACAACACACATACTGAGACACACACACACACTGAAACACACACACACAGATACACACACACACACTGAGACACTCACACACTGAGAGAGACACCCACAGACACACACACTGAAACACACACTCTGATACACACATACACACTGAGACACACACACACACTGACACACACACACACTGAGACACACACACTGAGACACACACACTGAGACACACACACACACACACTGAGACACACACACTGAGACACACTGAGACACACACACTGAGTCACACACACTGAGACACACACACAGACACACACTTAGACACACACACACACACTGAAACACACACACACACTGAGACACACACAAACACACACACACTGAAACACACACACTGAGACACACACACAGACACACACTGAGACACACACACACACTGAGACACACACACTGAGACACCCACACATACTGAGACACACACACTGAGACACACACACAGACACACACTGAGACACACACACACACACTAAGACACCCACACACACACTGAGACACGCACACATACACTGAGACACACACACAGAAACACACACACTGAGACACACACACACTGAGACACACACATAGACACACACACTGAAACACACACACTGAGACACACACACACACACTGAGAGACACACACACACATTGACACACACACACTGATGCACACAAACACATAGACACACACACATACACTGAAACACACACTGAGACACACACACTGAGAGACACACACTGAGACACACACACAAACACACACTGAGACACACACACACACAGACACACACTGAGACACACACACACTGAGAAACACACACAGAAACAAAGACACAGACAGACACACACAGACTAAAACACGCACACACACAGACATACACACACTGAGACACACACACTGAGAGAGAGACACACACACTGAGACACACAAACACACACTGAGACACACACACTGACACACAAACACACACTGAGACACAGACACACATACATACAAACACACACATACACACTGAAACACACATATACACTGAGACACACACACACTGAAACACACACACACTGAGACACAACACACATGCTGAGACACACACACCCACACTGAAACACACACACACAGAAACACACACACACACTGAGACACACACACACTGAGAGAGACACCCACAGACACACACACTGAAACACACACACTGAGACACACATACACACTGAGACACACACACACACTGACTCACACACACACACAGATACACACAGACAAACACATACACTGAAACACACACAGACACAAACACACTGAGACACACACACACACTGAGTCACACACACTGAGACACACACACAAACACACACTGAGACACACACACACTGAGGCACACACACTGAGGCACACACACTGAGAAACACACACAGAAACACACACAGAGACACACAGACTGAGACACACACAGACTGAGAGAGACACACACACAGACACACACACTGAAACACACACACTGAGAGAGACACACACACAGACACACACACACTGAAACACACACACTGAGACACACACACATACACACTGAGACACACACACACACTGACACACACACACACACACTGAGGCACACACACACTGAGAAACACACACAGAAACACACACAGACAAACACACACACACAGACTAAAACACGCACACACACAGACACACACACACTGAAACACACACTCTGAGACACACACACACTGAGACACACAAACACACTGAGACACACACACACACTGAGACATACACACTGACACACAAACACACACTGAGACACATACACAGACACACATTGAAACACACACATACTGAGACACAGACACACTGAGACACACACAAACACACACACACTGAAACACACACACTGAGACACACACACAGACACACACAGAGACACACACACACTGAGACACACACACACTGAGACACACACACTGAGACACACACACACACACTGAGACACACACACACACACATTGACACACACACTGATACACACAAACACATAGACACACACATACACTGAAACACACACTGAGACACACACACTGAGAGACACACACTGAGACACACACACAGACACACACTGAGACACACACACACTGAGACACACACACACACACTGAGAAACACACACAGAAACAAAGACACAGACAGACACACACAGACTAAAACACGCACACACACAGACATACACACACTGAGACACACACACTGAGAGAGAGACACACACACTGAGACACACAAACACACACTGAGACACACAAACACACACTGAGACACACACACTGACACACAAAAACACACTGAGACACAGACACACATACATACAAACACACACATACACACTGAAACACACATATACACTGAGACACACACACACACTGAAACACACACACACTGAGACACAACACACACACTGAAACACACACACATATTGAGACACACACACACACTGAAACACACACACACAGATACACACACACACACTGAGACACTCACACACTGAGAGAGACACCCACAGACACACACACTGAAACACACACACTGAGACACACATACACACTGAGACACACACACACACTGACACACACACACACTGAGACACACACACTGAGACACACACACTGAGACACACTGAGACACACTGAGACACACACACTGAGACACACACACACAAACACACACACACTGAAACACACACACTGAGACACACACACACAGACACACACTGAGTCACACACACACACACTGAGACACACACACACACTGAGACACACACAAACACACACACTGAAACACACACACTGAGACACACACACAGACACACACTGAGACACACACACACACTGAGACACACACACACACTGAGACACCCACACATACTGAGACACACACACTGAGACACACACACAGACACACACTGAGACACACACACACACTAAGACACACACACACACACTGAGACACGCACACATACACTGAGACACACACACAGAAACACACACACTGAGACACACACACTGAGACACAAACATAGACACAAACACTGAAACACACACACTGAGACACACACACACACACTGAGAGACACACACACACACACATTGACACACACACACTGATACACACAAACACATAGACACACACACATACACTGAAACACACACTGAGACACACACACTGAGAGACACACACTGAGACACACACACAGACACACACTGAGACACACACACACTGAGAAACACACACAGAAACAAAGACACAACAGACACACACAGACTAAAACACGCACACACACAGACATACACACACTGAGACACACACACTGAGAGAGAGACACACACACACTGAGACACACAAACACACACTGAGACACACACACTGACACACAAACACACACTGAGACACAGACACACATACATACAAACACACACATACACACTGAAACACACATATACACTGAGACACACACACACACTGAAACACACACACACTGAGACACAACACACATACTGAGACACACACACACACACACACTGAAACACACACACACAGAAACACACACACACACTGAGACACACACACACTGAGAGAGACACCCACAGACACACACACTGAAACACACACACTGAGACACACATACACACTGAGACACACACACACACTGACACACACACACACACTGAGACACACACACACACACAGATACACACAGACACACACATACACTGAAACACACACAGACACAAACACACTGAGACACACACACACACTGAGTCACACACACTGAGACACACACACAAACACACACTGAGACACACACACACTGAGGCACACACACTGAGAAACACACACAGAAACACACACAGACTGAGACACACACAGACTGAGAGAGACAAACACACAGACACACACACTGAAACACACACACTGAGAGAGACACACACACAGACACACACACTGAAACACACACACTGAGAGAGACACACACACAGACACACACACACTGAAACACACACACTGAGACACACACACATACAAACTGAGACACACACACACACTGACACACACACACACACTGAGGCACACACACACTGAGAAACACACACAGAAACACACACACACAGACTAAAACACGCGCACACACAGGCACACACACACTGAAACACACACTCTGAGACACACACACACACTGAGACACACAAACACACTGAGACACGCACACACACTGAGACATACACACTGACACACAAACACACACTGAGACACATACACAGACACACACTGAAACACATACATACTGAGACACAGACACACTGAGATACAAACACATACACTACCGGTCAAAAGTTTTAGAACACCTCCATTTTTCCAGTTTGTATTGAAATTAACGCAGTTTAATGTCTCAGTGTACTCTGAAATTAAAGCATAGAACAAATAAACAATTGGAGATAAAAAAGAAATCATGGAATCGTTTTGTTTAACAAAATTTAACCAAAATTGTTGACTCATCAAAGTAGCCACATTTTGCAGATATAACAGCCGAACACACTCGTGGCATTCTTTCTACAATGGAAATCAAATATTGTTCGGAAAGTTCTTCCCAACACTGTTGCAGAAGTTCCCACAAATGTGTTGCACTTGTAGGTTGCTTTGCTTTCACCCTTCTGTCCAGTTCATCCCAAAACAGCTCGATGGGGTTTAAGTCTGGAGACTGTGCTGGCCATTCCATGATTTGAAGCCTACTGTCTTGTTCTTTTCTTCTAAGGTAGTTCTGACATAGCCTGGAGGTATGTTTTGGGTCATTATCTTGCTGTAGGATGAACCCATGACCAACTAGGCGTATACCAGAGGGTATTGCATGGCGCTGCAAAATGCTGTGGTAGTAGTTTTGGTTCAGGGTGCCACTCACTCTGTGCAAGTCGCCGACTCTGGATCCAGCAAAAGAACCCCAGACCATCACGCTTCCTCCTCCATGTTTGACAGTTGGTGTCACACACCGAGGAACCATCCTTTCGCCTACTCGACGGCGTACAAAAACCCTGCGTGATGAACCGAAGATTTCATATTTTGATTCATCGGTCCATAAGACCTTCTTCCAGTCTTCAGTAGTCCACTGGCGGTGCTTCATGGCCCAGGCAAGCCTCTTTTTCTTATTTTGCCATCTTAGCAATGGCTTTCTTACTGCCACTCGACCTGTCAAACCTGCAGCTCAAAGTCTTCTCCTCACAGTTGAAACTGAGACTTGCTTACTTCGACCAGTGTTAAGCTGTGCTTGAAGCTGTTGTCCTGTGAGCCGCCTATCACGCAAGCTGTTGACTCTCAGAAACTTGTCGTCTGATTCTGTTTGTTCCCTGAGAATGGCCTTTTTGTATAACTCTGAAATGTACATTATTTTTCACTAAAACACACACACTGAGACACACACATACAGACACACACACAGACACTGAGACACACACACACTGAGACAGACACACACACACAGAGACACTGAGACACACACACACACAGACACTGAGACACACACACTGAGTAACACACACAGAGACACACACATACACTGAGACACACGCACACTAAAACACACACACTGAGACACACACAGACACACTGAGACCTACACACTTGCTCATCCTTCTCTAGGTGTGGGTGGGAGGTGGGGGTGGGGGGTACTCCAGGACCAGGGTTGAGCTCATCCTTCACTAGCACAGTGCCTGAGGCAAATGCAAAAACTAAACTGCTCTGCCTCGCCTGCATGAACAAATATTATTAAAACACCAGCCTGGAGCTGCTAGCGAAGTGTTATTCATTTGCACCTATCGGCACATCCCCTATAAAAATATACCATGGTACTTGTTCCAGTGGATTCTGGAACAAGGCACGTTATAATGTTATCAGTGTGAAAGTACAATGGTGTACTGAATAATATATGTATTGTATATGTATACCTATCCTATTTAGACCATCAATGTACTGTACTGTGTTATGGTCCTATAATACTGTATCACCATAGTACAGCATTGTATTTTTTTATTTCTAAAAAGTATCATGGTATCTAATTGCAACACCATACTGCGGTGCTATGTCTAGTGCTATGGTATAGTGTAGCTGTATACCATTGTGTTATTATGGTTGTACTGCATTATAGTACCATAATAGGTCATTGTCCATTGGTGGTATAGGTTGTATACATATATTATACAGCACCATTGAACTTTAACACTGTTACCATCATACCTTGTTCCAAAATCCAGTGGCACAGGAACCATGGTACATTTTTATAGGGTCTTGTCGAAAAGCAGCAATTTTTGTAGCAACAACCTGTCAGTTAGTTAGTTAACTGGCATAATAATGATTTGATAAATACATCAGAAACATTTATTAACACAGCTGCTCACTCAGGGCCTAGTATTGCTGTTTGACAGATACTACCCTTTATTAAGAGACCTGCACTCAAGGAACAGGCAAATTGTAGCCTGTGTGTCCAGCATCTGGTTGCTCAATAGCAGCCTCTTCTCAACACAAAGCCCCCCCCCCCCCCCAATACATTTTCTATTTCTCTCCAACATGCCTTCCTATAATTATGTGTGTCTAAAATACACTGTAAAAGACTAGGGCAGCAGTGTGGAGTAGTGGTTAGGGCTCTGGACTCTTGACCATAGGGTTGTGGGTTCAATCCCCACTGGGGGACACTGCTGTTGTACCCTTGAGAAAGGTACTTTACCTAGATTGCTCCAGTAAAAACCCAACTGTATAAATGAGTAATTGTGTGTAAAATAATGTGATATCTGTATAACGTGATATCTTGTAACAATTGTAAGTCGCCCTGGATAAGGGCATCTGCTAAGAAATTAATAATAACTATAAGATGGATTATGAACAAAAGGAAGTACTGGAATTGAATTACAGTCATTTAGTTACTAATGCATTAACAAAGAAATCATTTTGTGAAAGCAGCAATGAATATGCCCATTTCTCCATTCCATTTCAAAATGTTCTGTATCTGCGTCTCCAACACCACATTTTTCTTTTTTTATTTTCTTTTTTTTTTTTTCTTTTTTTTTTTTTTTCTATAAATTTAGTCGTCGCCAATTATTTTACCCCGGTTTTCACCCCAATTTAGCATGCCCAATTAGTTTCTGTATCCCCGGCTCACCGCTCGCAACCCCCCCGTCGACTCGGGAAACGGAGGCTGGAACACGCGTCCTCCGAAACGTGCTCCTGCCAAGCCGTCATTTTTCGCACTGCAGATCCACAGCAATGCTACCAGACCTATAGTGCCGGAGGACAACACAGATCTGGCGGCTCCGCTGCAGAGCCACAGGCGCCCTATCGGCCACAGGGGTCGCTGATGCGCGGTGAGCCGTGGATTCCCCTGCCGACCTAAGCCTTCCCTACCCGGGCAGCGCTCAGCCAATTGTGCGCCGCCCCCTAGGAACTCTCGGTCACGGTCAGCTGTGACATAGCCTGGATTCGAACCAGCTATCTCCAGGCTATAGGGCACATCCTGCGAGGAGCGCCTTTACTGGATGCGCCACTCGGGAGCCCCCAACACCACATTTTTCAGTCATTTTCAGTCTTTCCAAGTTCAGTAACTTTAATTCTCTCATCAATGGTCAGATCCTATCGTTTCTCCATGTTTTCTCTATTCCTTTACAAGAGAGCAACAGATAAAAGCCGATTAAAATGGTTGCGAGTCCATTGCTGGGCACGAAAATTGAGGTCACTGGTCGTGTTAGACAGGTGGTCTCTTAATACGGGTAAATAAAAGCAGAAATATCATTGTGTGGCACGAGGACGGGGTGCCTCGCAAGCCTTTATAGCCCCAAACTAAAAATGGCTAATGTCACTCATTGTAACTAATGTAGTCTGCCAATTTATGCCACCCAGTGCTTTACAGGGCACTAGGACCCAAGATAAGATTAGATAAAATGTTAAAACTTTATCCCCTTCTAATCACAGGTTCAAATTCTGACTAGCTTAAAGCAGTTTGCATTGCCAAACCAAACCAAGCAAGAGTGCAAGAGACAGCTTTTAAAAGTACTTACAGCAATGGGTTTATTGCACGAAACAGTAGAACATACAGGGTAGAAAGACTCCACCACTTGGCAAGGAGCCAAAGTAACAAAGAAAATGATAAACGGGGCTCCCTCTGTTGGCTCGGAGCCAAAGTAGCAAAAAAACAAAAATACACCACAAAAAATATAAGAAGTGTCCAACAAAAAATCTAATGTTCAATCAAAAACACAGGGGTAAAGTGCAATTCATGTGCAAACGCATATCCAGCGTCCTCCCGTGGCAGACAGTCCGGCACCGGATAACCGAACATCTCCCCGATTGGAATCACAACTAAAGAAAATAAACAACAAAACACACAGGAATCAAACACAAATCCAAACCATAATTCTCGCTACAGTCGCTCCCACCCTATACTCCAGCTCCCCCTCCCTCACCTTCTATAGTTTGTGGGCTTGCTATAAAAACAGTGCAATAATGGCTATCTTTAATTTACATAAACAGACGAAGAAATGGAATCCAATTATGGCCAGACACAAAATACCAAAAACAGTAAAATACGCATCCAACGACAAACAACAAGACAAGGCTAAAAGTACGGGATTTTTCTTCCTCAAAAAAACGAAACTAGATTAGAATAGCACTTATCTCAGGTACACAATTCAATGTTAATTACATCAGTTCGGGGTTACTAAATGAATCGAAAGCTGCAGCATGCAAAGGAACAAACGTGTATGAAAAATAAAATAAAAATAAAAAAGAGAAAACAACACATATTTAAATGCACACGTGGGTACATAATCCTAACACTAAATGAGAAATGCTGCAGCCCCATTCGTCACCCCGTGTGACAATTGGGATGAACTTAAAGTGTTCACATGAGCAGGTGGTCTTTAAATAAAGGTGAAGTGCCCCTTATTCAAGTTTACCATGGCAATACCCTTGTAAACTGTGGTAATAACACAGCATACCAGAGGAAATCATTGCAAATCACAGTCATTCAGAGTAAACCATGGTGAACGTGAATAAGGGTCACAGGATCAGGTTTGAATCCTTGGATATGAGGGTTAAAACAAACAAATTTTTCCTCTGGTAATAATTACAGTTTGATTATTTTTAATATAAAAAATGCAATTCTTGATATCAGAATATTACAGAACCACGATAGTCACATTAGAGACAGGAAAGTTGATTACGAACACAAAAGAAAGTAAAAAAAACATGAAAAAGAAATAAATACAAAGTGTGAAATTAACCAGCAATGCAAAATAAATGTGCAAACAAATATCAAGAAGTCAGATAAAGCAAACGTGACTATTCCCTGTGTCTGGATCGTCTACAGTGTGTCACACAGTGGTAGGGCTGCACTTTGTTGTAGAGATACAGTGTAAAATACAGCAGAAATAATTTACACTAACTGAAACACGGGGTGTATAAAGAGGAGATATACTGAACCAGCAGAAAATAAAGTTAAACAACAAGGACGCTAGCTCTGTAAACAAACAATAAAGCAAATAGGTACAGTAAATAAAAAGAAGAGGATCAGTAATACAAATCAAATAAATAAACAGTAATCAAAATAATGAGAAGAAACAATAATCGACGCTCAGGTCCTAGAAGACAAGAAACACAAAGAGTGAGACAGAACGGCATTTCAAACTGGAACCTAAATTGAAATAAATGAAAGTTTAAATGAACCATCCTTAGCTACAATGAATAATGGTGCTTAAATACCCACATGCGCATCAAACAATTGGATTATATTAAGAATAAATTGCAGCCAGTCACTATTTTCTGTTTATTAATATTCAATCGTCAATATTATCATGCAAATACAATCAAAGCATCATCCCGTTGCTCTATTGATAAATTAATAGAATCGTACATTTAGACATAAACCCATTTAAAAACATCTTCATAAACAACCAGGGCCATGGTGAACCGGTTTACCTGATCAGTTTGTAGTTAAGAACGACCCCGGAAGACAAAAACAGACTCGGCATTCACCATTCCTCAAACTAGCTACCACATCCATTTTATATAAGAACATAAGAACATAAGAAAGTTTACAAACGAGAGGAGGCCATTTGGCCCATCTTGCTCGTTTGGTTGTTAGTAGCTTATTGATCCCAGAATCTCATCAAGCAGCTTCTTGAAGGATCCCAGGATGACAGCTTCAACAACATTACTGGGGAGTTGGTTCCAGACCCTCACAATTCTCTGTGTAAAAAAGTGCCTCCTATTTTCTGTTCTGAATGCTCCTTTGTCTAATCTCCATTTGTGACCCCTGGTCCTTGTTTCTTTTTTCAGGTCGAAAATTTTGAATGCTTGAATCAGATCCCCGAGTAGTCTTCTTTGTTCAAGACTGAATAGATTAAATTCTTTTAGCCTGTCTGCACATGACATGCCTTTTAAACCCGGGATAAGCAATATCCTTTTTGTAGCGAGGTGACCAGAACTGAACACAATATTCTAGGTGAGGTCTTACTAATGCATTGTACAGTTTTAACATTACTTCCCTTGATTTAAATTCAACACTTCTCACAATATATCCGAGCATCTTGTTGGCCTTTTTTCTAGATGAAGACATTTCTGAGTCAACATAAACTCCTAGGTCTTTTTCATAGATTCCTGTCACAAATACGGCCGGAGTGGGTGGCGTCAGACCAGATGCAGGAAATAAACAGACAAAGATTTGGAGTTTGGTGGAGCACACATGGCCTCAACGGCCACCTCCCCCCTTAAAAATCCAGCAGTCCAGGACAAAGTCTCGGGCTGGGAAGGGAGGCTTCAGTGGGCCCATGGCTGGCAATGCTGTCAGCACCCCTGCCGGTAGTGGCACGGCTGACAGCCTGCTGGTGGAGGCAGAGGCAGCTCCTGCTCCTCTGCTCCTTCCGGTATAGGTGGTGGAGGCAGAGGCAGCTCCTGCTCCTCTGCTCCTTCCGGTATAGGTGGCGGAGGCAGAGGCAGCTCCTGCTGCTCTGTTCCTGCCGGTGAAGGTGGCGGAGGCAGAGGCAGCTCCGGCTGCTCTGCTCCTGCCGGTGAAGGTGGGTGCAGCGTGTAGTCTCCTGCCGATGGAGGTGGGAGCAGAGTGTAGTCTCACCCTTTTCCAGGGGACTGGTGCTGCTCTGCCTCTCTTGCAGGGGACTGGTGCGGCTCCGCCTTTGACGGGGAAACCAGCAGGCATTCTCCCTCTGCTGGTGGAGGTGGAACCCGCAGGCATTCTCCCTCTGCTGGCAGCTTGGGTCCTGGGGCTGTGGAAGCCCCGACTTCCCTCTCTTCGGGCTGTGGACGCACCAACTCCTCCCTTTTGGGCTGTGGACGCACCGACTCCTCCCTTTTGGGCTGTGGACGCACCGACTCCACCCTCTTGGGCTGTGGACGTTCAGGCTCCCCCCACTCAGGTGTAGGACGTTCGGGCTCCTCCCACTCAGGCATAGGACGTTCGGGCTCCTCCCACTCAGGCGTAGGACGTTCGGGCTCCTCCCGCTTGGGCTGTGGACGCTCAGGCTCCTCCCGCTCGGGCTGTGAACGCTCTGGCTCCTCCCGCTCGGGAGGCAAAAAACCATCAGGCATTCTTCCAGCAGGCATTCTTCCTCTGCTGGTGGAGACGGGGACAGCAGGCATTCTTCCTCTGCTGGTGGACCTGCTACCTGGGCTGCTGTTCCACTTATAATTGCCTCCAGGTAGCTGAGGACCAACCCCACACCTTCCTCCCAGGTGCTTAGGGTCTGTTCCCTCGCATATGCCTCCCATCGCTCTCTGTCCATAAACCGCAGGACCCGGACGGCTACTGGGATAGACTGGGCCTCCAGCCCAGCATTCTCCAGAATCCAGTCCTGCAGTTTGATGGCGTCTTCTGCCATTTTTTTTTTTTTTTTTTTTTTTTAATCCAAATATGTGGTTCCTGCTCTGGCCTGAGTCCTGGAGGCGCTGTAGATCCCACGCAGGACACCACGTGTCACAAAGACGGCCGGAGTGGGTGGCGTCAGACCAGATGCAGGAAATAAACAGACAAAGATTTGGAGTTTGGTGGAGCTGAGCGAATGGTTTCGCTCAGGATTTTATGAAACAGCACAGAAAATAAAAGGTTGGAACACAAAAACACAGGGCACGGCACTGGTAGCCAAAATAAAGAGACAAACAAAACGGACAGACACTAACAAACAGGGACGAACAAACACGGTGAGAAACACTACTTATTGTTCTTGTTATTATTTTTACCTCCTCTCTCTCTCCCGTTCTTTCGCCCTGAACACCCAACCCCGACTGAATGAAAATGTACATCTATATATACTGTTGTTCTGGGATTCAATTACTAATTAATTATTCACTTGAATCCCAGCACGTGAATTAATTCTGTGCAACCCCGTGCTCACATATTACATTTAACCAGCACGTGAAGTGATTTGTGCCCTCCTCGTGCCTAAATACAAATCTACATTTTTAAATACACGTGAAACACAGACCCGTTTATATCCCGTGTACCAATGACTATACACCGACATTTACACACGCACGCAACACACAAATGCACACAGGGACGGGGCACATTGCCACAATTCCTAATTCAATTTCAGTATCTCCCATATGATATTTATAATGCACATTTGTATTGCCTGCATGCAGTACCTTACACTTTTCTCTATTAAATGTCATTTGCCATGTGTCTGCCCAGTTCTGAATCTTGTCTAGATCATTTTCAATGACCTTTGCTGCTGCAACAGTGTTTGCCACTTTTTTGTGTCATCTGCAAATTTAACAAGTTTGCTTACTATACCAGAATCTAAATCATTAATGTAGATTAGGAATAGCAGAGGACCTAATACTGATCCCTGTGGTACACCACTGGTTACCTCGCTCCATTTTGAGGTTTCTCCTCTAATTAGTACTTTCTGTTTTCTACATGTTAACCTCTCCCCAATACATGTGCATGCATTTCCTTGAATCCCTACTGCGTTCAGTTTGAGAATTAATCTTTTATGCGGGACTTTGTCAAAAGCTTTCTGGAAATCTAAATAAACCATGTCATATGCTTTGCAATTATCCATTATCGATGTTGCATCCTCAAATAGGGGTTCCTAGTATCTTCCTTTTGCATGGTCCTAGTGTCCCACATGCTACATTCCACCCCCGCTAAATGAATCAATGCCACATCAATTACCCCAAGGAAACTTGCCAAGTGCGAAAACAAGCATAAGGGACATTGCTACAGTTGCTGGATAACCTGGACACAGGAAGATCTGTAACCTGAATTTTTACCTCCGCCCCTACCTGCTGGCCGTGAGACATTGCAGCTTGTGGAAGATGATGAGGGTTGGGATGGTAGCCTGCTGTGGTCTCCTTTGTCCGTCTAGTTGGCTCATTTTATACAGGGAACTCCTCAACGTCAGGAACAAGCATCATCCTCTCTGCTGGGTTATCTTGTGGGTCAAGTGGCATCCACTGCACCTCTAAAATAATGGCGTCTTCATCAGAATCACAATCCTCCATGCTAAAATAATCAAAGGGAATACCTGGATCTAAGACCTCATTCTCCTCTTCCCCGGGTAGTGAGCAGTGTGCTGGACACAGCTCAGTCCGATGGACTTGCTTCAATGGGCAAGCGACCTCTACTGGAGCAATCGAATACACAGGTCCCTGGTCAGTGGGACATCGTACAACTCGGTAAAGGGTAGGGTTCCAGGTCATGGATTTTATTGCGTCCTCTTCTCCAATGATCTTTCTGGTAAACAAGCTGGCCCTCCTAAAGCACAATCCCTCACCTTGCTGTTATGAGCCTTCCCCCTCTGCTGAGCTGTTGTTTCCATATGGTGTTTAGCACTTTGATACACAGATCTTCAGATTTTCCTGGTGTTCTGCCATCCAGTCTGTACCTCTGCCCCCTGCTGGCCTCTGGCCACATCCTCCAAACAAGAAGTCCATCCACGGTTAATTGAGGTTCTCTGCCAAACATTAAAACACAGGGAGACTGGCCAGTAGACTGATGTGGTGTGGTATTATATGCAAAGAGTACCTGTGGTAAACACTCTGTCCAGCATTGTTTCTTCTCAGAGAGGAGGGTGCGCAAAAGGTCATGTAAGGTCCCGTTGAAGCGTTCGCATTGACCGTTACCTTGCGGCCAATATGGAGTTGTCCTAGTCTTGTGAATGCTGTGCAGTTGGCACAGTTGTCGAATGAGTTCTCCCTCAATACATCTGCCTTGATCAGAGTGGATCTGTTGTGGGACCCCAGTGGTAGAGAATTCCATCTTCCTCCAAAATCCTATCCCCCTGACGGAATAACTCCAGCACATCCCCGGACAGCTTTGATTAGACAAATTGTTAGTTGAATTGAGTGTTAATAAATTGAGTTGGAAAAAAGTAATGCAGACACAGGGGGGTCCCCAGGACCAGGATTGAGAACCACTGTTCTAAGGTATATATTAGGCTGTTTCAGAGAACTTTTGAATCCTCAGCAACTCACTGACCTGCCCAGTGGTGGTTACTTATGTTGTCTAAAGTGAACCCACCTGTTAAGCAGTGTGTGCTGGAAAGCCTGGTCAAAACATGGGTGAAGTAAGAGCGCCGTGGCGGTCTTACCTGACAGAGAGAGGTAGCAGGGTTGTGCTAGAGCAGCAGTGTGAGGTAGTGGTTAGAGGGCTCTGGACTCTTGACCCGGAGGAGGGTCGTGGGTTCAGCTCTTACTTTCACTAAAAACATAGTTTTTTGTATATAATAATATACTATTGTGGATATTAAGAATTGTATATTTATATAAAAAATGAATACTGATAATTCTTGATATTCAGAATTACATTTTTGATATTAACAACAAAAATTGCTGATATTAAGAATTGCATTATTGATATGAGAAATTCAGGAAATTCATTTTCTCAAGATAACAGAAATGTCCTGAAGTAGACCACTTTAATACTCATACACTCCGGGGCCCATGGCTATTAAAGTGCTCTAACTACAGTTTTGCAGTTTTTGAGATACGTGTATTTTTTCTCATCAATACATTCTAATACAGGACAGTAATCTGAATTCTGACTCCAGACAAGTCTGTAACAAACATCTTTCAACTTCAGAAATATATTGCAGTGATGTTTATCTAATGAAGTCAGCTGTCAATGTGATGCCACGTTGCAGCTATTTTGTTTAATGTTTTTTTATTTATTCAAATTCAAGACTGTTATGTAAGTGGCAGTGCCAACAGCCCCTCCAGTGCTGTGCTCTGGTATAAATATGTCTGCTTCTCCACTGCAACTCTACAGACCTGCCTCGACAGCTCCAGACCAGCAGACACCATGAAGACTCTCGTGCTCGTTTTCTCCCTGGCTCTCCTCTGCGGCTGTGAGTATTTTATTTCTTAGCAGACGATATCATGTTATTTTTTACATACAATTACCCATTTATACCTAGTACAACCCTGCCGCCTCTCTCTGTTCACTGCTCTCTCTCAGAGTATCACTGCGATCGGAGCTGTTTCTGTAGGCTAGCTCTGTCATGCAGGTTTCTGATGGCAATGCCGATCTTTATCAAGGTCAATGCTTTTGTTTCCAAAGAGTTGTGGCTCACAAATAATTTGGGCTGATTGGTGATATTCACCTGGAGTTCTGCTATTTGTCCACTTTGTAAAAATATAATTAGGGCTTCTGGTTTTGGGTTTTTATTTTTGTCACCCTGTGAAGTCCTTTTAAACATGTTTTAAGCCAATTTGCTTTCTTTCTTTCTTTTTTTCTTTCTTTCTTTCTTTCTTTCTTTCTTTCTCAAACTCTAATTACTAAAGGAAGTTGTTTGTTTTTACTCTCATATATATCTTGATTGAGTTCATAAACAAGCTTCCCTGCGCGCTTATTCCACCTGATTGTGAGCCTGCATTTCATTCTGGCTTCAGTCTAATCATTGCTGAATTCCGCTTATTATCTTCCACACTTAGTTTCTAGGAGTAGTGCTACTAGTTTGTTTTCTCCTGCTAATTTAACCATGCTTCTCTATATCTGGCACGCAGGCTTAGCAAATCTTCTTCACTTTTAATTGTTGTTGTTTTCTCTCCTTTTATTACTTATTATTATAATTCAGTTCTATTATGATATTTTATTGTATATTTTTCTATTGTATTGAATATTTTTATTGTTAAGCGCTTTGTGAGGGTGGCTCACCTTGAAAGATGCTATATAAAATAAAGTTTGATTGATTGATTGTTTGTACCTGAATTATTCATTTGTAAATACAAATGTCAGCACATGTAATTTACAGAATTCTGAGCCCAGTGCTGATTCTCAACATTGTGTTTTTCAGATGCAGAGACACTTGTGTGTAATGTTAGTGGTGTAGGTACCAGTACATGTCGTGAAGGCCTTGATGTTTGTTTCAGTAAGTCTTTTAAAACAAAGCTTATGTGTTGAAATGGGGGTCACTGTGTCCCAATCGTCCCGTAACATTTATATTATCATATGAGAAAAGGGTAAGAGGGGGAAGCCAGTTTATTTTATTCCAAGCCACTGGTGTCAGACTCCATTCCTGTAGGTCGGTACTGCAGTGTCTGCTGGTTTTCATTCCAACTTCTGCTCTCAATTACTTAATAATATTTTAGGACATAGATTAGGGGTTCAGTGTATCTATCTAATTAATTAATTAGAACAAAGAAGTCATTGAGGAGGACTTGTGTGGAATGAAAACTAGCAGACACTGCACTGCAGGATCAGAGTCTGTCTGACTGACACCCCTGCTCCAAATCAATCCCTGCAGCCATGGCACTGGAGAGGCTGTACAGCAGTCATTCCCAAACCTGTCCCGGAGTGCCCTCCCCCTAAACCCCCCCCCCCCCCACTGGTTTTTATTCCAACTGAGCTGCTCTCAATTGAATATTCCAAATTGGGAGAAAACAGGGGTAGAAATAATTGCTGATTCCAAATAAAAAAATATTACAATGAAGTAGCCCACAAGACTTCAGCTTCAGAGAGCGAGACACTCAGTGAGTTACTCAGGCAGAGCTAGAAATGTTTCCATCAGACTGCAAATGAAAGAATTCATGCTTCCTATTTTTTGTCCTTGTATAACTAATTTTTTTAACTGTTTTTGTTTTTCAGAAAAAACTTCTTCTTTTGCAGGTAACCCTGTTACGATTAGAGGATGCATGTCTTCAAAAAGTTGTAATGCTCAGCTGAACTGTTGCAAAACCAACAAATGCAATGCATAATTATCATGCTTCCAAATGCATCCTTGAAGGAAATAAAATCTAAAGCATCTTACCCTGTGTCTCTGGTCCTTCTTCTCTGTATTGATAGATTGTATTTGCTTAAGTTTGTAATTGATTCATCAAACTTTATTGATTAATAAGATCTTGCATCAATATCATGTGTTCTCATATAATTCTTAATTTCTCTTAAGAGAAATACTTTAATCATCACAGCATGCTTGCCCTGCAGTTCCATTGCTCCCCCTACTTAGAACAGAACAATAAATTACTCTCAAATTACTCAATAAATCTCTCCAGACCATTGTCACCTTTTTGGAGACGCTTAACTTCAAATAACTGGTATCTTCCAGGACCAGTTGCATATCTGTTCCTGTGTCTGTTTCTTAATCTAATCAAGAATCACTTTTAAATTTCCAAAGACCATTTGCCATTCATTGATTATACAGAGTTCTTAAACCTTAAACCTATTCTACAGCCGCGTCTGTAGAGGAGAGGAATTGAAAAAAGGGGGAAAATCAAAACACAGATACATTCCAACCATCTGTATTAGTAAAATTAAAAATTACATTCAATCATTCATTTTCCCCAGAGCTGGTTTCTGTCTCTTCATGAAGTACAGGGTACAGTCTCTGATGAGCGCTGGTTTCTGTCTCTTCATGAAGGACAGGGTACAGTCTCTGATGAGCGCTGGTTTCTGTCTCTTCATGAAGGACAGGGTACAGTCTCTGGTGAGCGCTGGTTTCTGTCTCTTCATGAAGGACAGGGTACAGTGTCTGATGAGCGCTGGTTTCTGTCTCTTCATGAAGGACAGGGTACAGTGTCTTATAGGGCACTGGTTTCTGTCTTTCATGAAGGACAGGGTACAGTGTCTGGAGGGCGCTGGTTTCTGCCTCTTCATCTGCACCTGGCTTTGAGCAGTGAGCTGAAGTTTGATGGCACTCGAGTTGATCTTCACTGTGGCCAGCAGCTCCTTCATCCTCTTTATCTTCTCGCTGTGGAAAGTGACGACCGGCCTGGGGACCGGGGGGCGGGTGGGGGGGAGGAGGGGGAGGCCGGGCTGGTTGAGCCTGGTCTGGTTGCGGCCCCGTCCTCCCCGCAGGCCCCTGCAGCAGAGCGGCGGTGATTTTCTTGGGGGCCAATTTCATGTGCGGGGCCAGAGGGGGTTACTTGGGTTTGGATTCACCTGGGTGTGGGTTTTGTCTGCCTGGGGGTGTGTTTGACCGTGTCTGCCTGTGTGTTTGTGTGTGTGTGTATATGTGTGTGAGCGTGTCTGCCTGTGTGTGTGTGTGTGTGTGTGTGTGTGTGTGTGGTCTGTGTGTGTTTGTCTGCCTGGGTGTGTGTGTGAGCATGTCTGCCTGTGTGTGTGTTTGTGTATATGTGTGTGTGTTTGTCTGCCTGTGTGTGTGTGTGTGTGTGTGGTCTGTGTGTGTTTGTCTGCCTGGGTGTGTGTGTGTCTGCCAGGGTGTGTCTGTCTGGGTGTCTGTATGTGTGTGCGTGTCTCTCCCTAAGTGGGTGTGTGTCGGCCTGGTGTGTGTGTGTCTGCCTGCCTGTGTCTGTGTGTGTGTCTGCCTGCCTGTGTGTGTGTGAGTGATAGAGTGTCACTGTGTGTGTGTCTGCCTGAGGGTGTGTGTGTGAGTGAGAAAGTGTCACTGCGTGTGTTTGTGTGTTTATGTGTGTGGGTAAGAGAGTCTCACTGTGTGTGTGTGTGTGTGTGTGAGAGAGTGAGAGGGAGTGTGTTTGTGTGTGTGTGTGAGTGAGTCTCACTTTGTGTGTGAGTGAGTCTCACTGTGTGAGTGAGTGAGTCTCACTGTGTGTGTGTGAGAGAGTGAGTCTCACTGTGTGTGAGTCTCACTGTGTGTGTGTGTGTGTGAGAGTGAGAGGGAGTGTGTTTGTGTGTGTGTGTGAGTGAGTCTCACTGTGTGTGTGTGTGAGTCTCACTGTGTGAGTGAGTGAGTCTCTCTGTGTGTGTGTGAGAGAGTGAGTCTCACTGTGTGTGAGGCTCACTGTGTGTGTGTGTTTCTGAATGAATCTTCACTGCGACCAGCAGCTCCTTCATCTCCTTCATCTTCTCGCTGTGGAAAGTGACGACCGGCCTGGGGACCGAGGGGCGGGTGGGGGGGATGGAGGGTGAGGGTGCGTCTGTGCCTGTGTATGTGTGTGTGTGTGTGTGTGTGTGTGTTTGTGTGTTTGTGTGTGTGGGTAAGAGAGTGTCACTGTGTGTGTGTGTGTGTGTGTGTGTGTGAGTGAGGCTCACTGTGTGAGTGTGAGTGAGTGAGTCTCACTGTGTGTGTGTGTTTCTGAATGAATCTTCACTGCGACCAGCAGCTCCTTCACCCCCTTCATCTTCTCGCTCATCCTTCTCTAGGTGTGGGTGGGAGGTGGGGGTGGGGGGTACTCCAGGACCAGGGTTGAGCTCATCCTTCACTAGCACAGTGCCTGAGGCAAATGCAAAAACTAAACTGCTCTGCCTCGCCTGCACGAACAAATATTATTAAATCACCAGCCTGGAGCTGCTAGCGAAGTGTTATTCATTTGCACCTATCGGCACCTCCCCTATAAAAATATACCATGGTACTTGTTCCAGTGGATTCTGGAACAAGGTAAGTTATAATGTTATCAGTGTGAAAGTACAATGGTGTACTGAATAATATATGTATTGTATATGTATACCTATCCTATTTAGACCATCAATGTACTGTACTGTGTTATGGTCCTATAATACTGTATCACCATAGTACAGCATTTTATTTTTTTATTTCTAAAAAGTATCATGGTATCTAATTGCAACACCATACTGCGGTGCTATGTCTAGTGCTATGGTATAGTGTAGCTGTATACCATTGTGTTATTATGGTTGTACTGCATTATAGTACCTTAATAGGTCATTGTCCATTGGTGGTATAGGTTGTATACATATATTATACAGCACCATTGAACTTTAACACTGTTACCATCATACCTTGTTCCAAAATCCAGTGGCACAGGAACCTTGGTACATTTATATAGGGTCTTGTCGAAAAGCAGCAATTTTTGTAGCAACAACCTGTCAGTTAGTTAGTTAACTGGCATAATAATGATTTGATAAACACATCAGAAACATTTATTAACACAGCTGCTCACTCAGGGCCTAGTATTGCTGTTTGACAGATACTACCCTTTATTAAGAGACCTGCACTCAAGGAAAAGGCAAATTGTAGCCTGTGTGTCCAGCATCTGGTTGCTCAATAGCAGCCTCTTCTTAACACAGAGCCCCCCCCCCCCCCAATACATTTTCTATTTCTCTCCAACATGCCTTCCTGTAATTATGTGTGTCTAAAATACACTGTAAATGACTAGGGCAGCAGTGTGGAGTAGTGGTTAGGGCTCTGGACTCTTGACCGGAGGGTTGTGGGTTCAATCCCCAGTGGGGGACACTGCTGTTGTACCCTTGAGAAAGGTACTTTACCTAGATTGCTCCAGTAAAAACCCAACTGTATAAATGGGTAATTGTATGTAAAATAATGTGATATCTGTATAATGTATAACGTGATATCTTGTAACAATTGTAAGTCGCCCTGGATAAGAGCATCTGCTAAGAAATTAATAATAACTATAAGATGGATTATGAACAAAAGGAAGTACTGGAATTGAATTACAGTCATTTAGTTACTAATGCATTAACAAAGAAATCATTTTGTGAAAGCAGCAATGAATATGCCCATTTCTCCATTCCGTTTCAAAATGTTCTGTATCTGCGTCTCTCCAACACCACAATTTTCAGTCATTTTCTGTCTTTCCAAGTTCAGTAACTTTAATTCTCTCATCAATGGTCAGATCCTTTCGTTTCTCCATGTTTTCTCTATTCCTTTACAAGAGAGCAACAGATAAAAGCCGATTAAAATGGTTTCGAGTCCATTGCTGAGCACGAAAATTGATGTCACTGGTCGTGTTAGACAGGTGGTCTCTTAATACGGGTAAATAAAAGCAGAAATATCATTGTGTGGCACGAGGACGGGGTGCCTCGCAAGCCTTTATAGCCCCAACCTAAAAATGGCTAATGTCACTCATTGTAACTTATGTAGTCTGCCAATTTATGCCACCCAGTGCTTTACAGGGCACTAGGACCCTAGATAAGATTAGATAAAATGTTAAAACTTTATCCCCTTCTAATCACAGGTTCAAATTCTGACTAGCTTAAAGCAGTTTGCATTGCCAAACCAAACCAAGCAAGAGTGCAAGAGACAGCTTTTAAAAGTACTTACAGCAATGGGTTTATTGCACGAAACAGTAGAACATACAGGGTAGAAAGACTCCACCACTTGGCAAGGAGCCAAAGTAACAAAGAAAATGATAAACGGGGCTCCCTCTGTTGGCTCGGAGCCAAAGTAGCAAAAAAACAAAAATACACCACAAAAAATATAAGAAGTGTCCAACAAAAAATCTAATGTTCAATCAAAAACACAGGGGTAAAGTGCAATTCATGTGCAAACGCATATCCAGCGTCCTCCCGTGGCAGACAGTCCGGCACCGGATAACCGAACATCTCCCAGATTGGAATCACAACTAAAGAAAATAAACAACAAAACACACAGGAATCAAACACAAATCCAAACCATAATTCTCGCTACAGTCGCTCCCACCCTATACTCCAGCTCCCCCTCCCTCACCTTCTATAGTTTGTGGGCTTGCTATAAAAACAGTGCAATAATGGCTATCTTTAATTTACATAAACAGACGAAGAAATGGAATCCAATTATGGCCAGACACAAAATACCAAAAACAGTAAAATACGCATCCAACGACAAACAACAAGACAAGGCTAAAAGTACGGGATTTTTCTTCCTCAAAAAAACGAAACTAGATTAGAATAGCACTTATCTCAGGTACACAATTCAATGTTAATTACATCAGTTGGGGGTGACTAAATGAATCGAAAGCTGCAGCATGCAAAGGAACAAACGTGTATGAAAAATAAAATAAAAATAAAAAAGAGAAAACAACACATATTTAAATGCACACGTGGGTACATAATCCTAACACTAAATGAGAAATGCTGCAGCCCCATTCGTCACCCCGTGTGACAATTGGGATGAACTTAAAGTGTTCACATGAGCAGGTGGTCTTTAAATAAAGGTGAAGTGCCGCTTATTCAAGTTTACCATGGCAATACCCTTGTAAACTGTGGTAATAACACAGCATACCAGAGGAAATCATTGTAAATGACAGTCATTCAGAGTAAACCATGGTGAACGTGAATAAGGGTCACAGGATCAGGTTTGAATCCTTGGATATGAGGGTTAAAACAAACAACTTTTTCCTCTGGTAATAATTACACTTTGATTATTTTTAATATAAAAAATGCAATTCTTGATATCAGAATATTACAGAACGACGATAGTCACATTAGAGACAGGAAAGGTGATTACGAACACAAAAGAAAGTAAAAAAAAAACATGAAAAAGAAATAAATAGAAAGTGTGAAATTAACCAGCAATGCAAAATAAATGTGCAAACAAATATCAAGAAGTCAAATAAAGCAAACGTGACTATTCCCTGTGTCTGGATCGTCTACAGTGTGTCACACAGTGGTAGGGCTGCACTTTGTTGTAGAGATACAGTGTAAAATACAGCAGTAATAATTTACACTAACTGAAACACGGGGTGTATAAAGAGGAGATATACTGAACCAGCAGAAAATAAAGTTAAACAACAAGGACGCTAGCTCTGTAAACAAACAATAAAGCAAATAGGTACAGTAAATAAAAAGAAGAGGATCAGTAATACAAATCAAATAAATAAACAGCAATCAAAATAATGAGAAGAAACAATAATCGACGCTCAGGTCCTAGAAGACAAGAAACACAAAGAGTGAGACAGAACGGCATTTCAAACTGGAACCTAAATTGAAATAAATGAAAGTTTAAATGAACCATCCTTAGCTACAATGAATAATGGTGCTTAAATACCCGCATGCGCATCAAACAATTGGATTATATTAAGAATAAATTGCAGCCAGTCACTATTTTCTGTTTATTAATATTCAATCGTCAATATTATCATGCAAATACAATCAAAGCATCATCCCGTTGCTCTATTGATAAATTAATAGAATCGTACATTTAGACATAAACCCATTTAAAAACATCTTCATAAACAACCAGGTGAACCGGTTTACCTGATCAGTTTGTAGTTAAGAACGACCCCGGAAGACAAAAACAGACTCGGCATTCACCATTCCTCAAACTAGCTACCACATCCATTTTATATAAGAACATAAGAACATAAGAAAGTTTACAAACGAGAGGAGGCCATTTGGCCCATCTTGCTCGTTTGGTTGTTAGTAGCTTACTGATCCCAGAATCTCATCAAGCAGCTTCTTGAAGGATCCCAGGGTGTCAGCTTCAACAACATTACTGGGGAGTTGGTTCCAGACCCTCACAATTCTCTGTGTAAAAAAGTGCCTCCTATTTTCTGTTCTGAATGCTCCTTTGTCTAATCTCCATTTGTGACCCCTGGTCCTTGTTTCTTTTTTCAAGTCGAAAAAGTCCCCTGGGTCGACATTGTCTATACCTTTTAGAATTTTGAATGCTTGAATCAGATCGCCGCGTAGACTTCTTTGTTCAAGACTGAATAGATTAAATTCTTTTAGCCTGTCTGCACATGACATGCCTTTTAAACCCAGGATAATTCTGGTCGCTCTTCTTTGCACTCTTTCTAGAGCAGCAATATCCTTTTTGTAGCGAGGTGACCAGAACTGAACACAATATTCTAGGTGAGGTCTTACTAATGCATTGTACAGTTTTAACATTACTTCCCTTGATTTAAATTCAACACTTCTCACAATATATCCGAGCATCTTGTTGGCCTTTTTTATAGCTTCCCCACATTGTCTAGATGAAGACATTTCTGAGTCAACATAAACTCCTAGGTCTTTTTCATAGATTCCTAATTCAATTTCAGTATCTCCCATATGATATTTATAATGCACATTTGTATTGCCTGCATGCAGTACCTTACACTTTTCTCTATTAAATGTCATTTGCCATGTGTCTGCCCAGTTCTGAATCTTGTCTAGATCATTTTCAATGACCTTTGCTGCTGAAACAGTGTTTGCCACTTTTTTGTCATCTGCAAATTTAACAAGTTTGCTTACTATACCAGAATCCAAGTCATTAATGTAGATTAGGAATAGCAGAGGACCTAATACTGATCCCTGTGGTAGTCCACTGGTTACCTCGCTCCATTTTGAGGTTTCTCCTCTAATCAGTACTTTCTGTTTTCTACATGTTAATCACTCCCCAATCCATGTGCAGGCATTTCCTTGAATCTCTACTGCGTTCAGTTTGAGAATTAATCTTTTATGCGGGACTTTGTCAAAAGCTTTCTGGAAATCTAAATAAACCATGTCATATGCTTTGCAATTATCCATTATCGATGTTGCATCCTCAAATAGGGGTTCCTAGTATCTTCCTTTTGCATGTTCCTAGTGTCCCACATGTTACATTCCACCCCCGCTAAATGAATCAATGCCACATCAATTAGCCCAAGGAAACTTGCCAAGTACGAAAACAAGCATAAGGGACATTGCTACAGTTGCTGGATGACCTGGACACAGGAAGATCTGTAACCTGAATTTTTACCTCTGCCCCTACCTGTCGGCCGTGAGACATTGCAGCTTGTGGAAGATGATGAGGGTTGGGATGGTAGCCTGCTGTGGTCTCCTTTGTCCCTCTAGTTGGCTCATTCAATACAGGGAACTCCTCAACATCAGGAACAAGCATCATCCTCTCTGCTGGGTTATCTTGTGGGTCAAGTGGCATCCACTGCACCTCTAAAATAATGGCGTCCTCATCAGAATCACAATCCTCCATGCTAAAATAATCAAAGGGAATACCTGGATCTAAGACCTCATTCTCCTCTTCCCCGGGTAGTGAGCAGTGTGCTGGACACAGCTCAGTCCGATGGACTTGCTTCACTGGCCAAGCGACCTCTACTGGAGCAATCGAATACACAGGTCCCTGGTCAGTGGGACATCGTACAACTCGGTAAAGGGTAGGGTTCCAGGTCATGGATTTTATTGCGTCCTCTTCTCCAATGATCTTTCTGGTAAACAAGCTGGCCCTCCTAAAGCACAATCCCTCACCTTGCTGTTATGAGCCTTCCCCCCTCTGCTGAGCTGTTGTTTCCATATGGTGTTTAGCACTTTGATACACAGATCTTCAGATTTTCCTGTTGTTCTGCCATCCAGTCTGTACCTCTGCCCTCTGCTGGCCTCTGGCCACATCCTCCAAACAAGAAGTCCATCCACGGTTAATTGAGGTTCTCTGCCAAACATTAAAACACAGGGAGACTGGCCAGTAGAATGATGTGGTGTTGTATTATATGCAAAGAGTACCTGTGGTAAACACTCTGTCCAGCATTGTTTCTTCTCAGAGGGGAGGGTGCGCAAAGGGTCATGTAAGGTCACGTTGAAGCGTTTGCATTGACCGTTACCTTGCGGCCAATATGGAGTTGTCCTAGTCTTGTGAATGCTGTGCAGTTGGCACAGTTGTCGAATGAGTTCTCCCTCAAAACATCTGCCTTGATCAGAGTGGATCTGTTGTGGGACCCCAGTGGTAGAGAATTCCATCTTCCTCCAAAATCCTATCCCCCTGACGGAATAACTCCAGCACATCCCCGGACAGCTTTGATTAGACAAATTGTTAGTTGAATTGAGTGTTAATAAATTGAGTTGGAAAAAAGTAATGCAGACACAGGGGGGTCCCCAGGACCAGGATTGAGAACCACTGTTCTAAGGTATATATTAGGCTGTTTCAGAGAACTTTTGAATCATCAGCAACTCACTGACCTGCCCAGTGGTGGTTACTTATGTTGTCTAAAGTGAACCCACCTGTTAAGCAGTGTGTGCTGGAAAGCTTGATCAAAACATGGGTGAAGTAAGAGCGCCGTGGCGGTCTTACCTGACAGAGAGAGGTAGCAGGGTTGTGCTAGAGCAGCAGTGTGAGATAGTCGTTAGGGGGCTCTGGACTCTTGACCCGGAGGAGGGTCGTGGGTTCAGCTCTTACTTTCACTAAAAACATAGTTTTTTGTATATAATAATATACTATTGTGGATATTAAGAATTGTATTTTTATATAAAAAATGAATACTGATAATTCTTGATATTCAGAATTACATTTCTGATATTAACAACAAAAATTGCTGATATTAAGAATTGCATTATTGATATGAGAAATTCAGGAAATTCATTTTTTCAAGATGACAGAAATGTCCTGAAGTAGACCACTTTAATACTCATACACTCCGGGGCCCATGGCTATTAAAGTGCTCTAACTACAGTTTTGCAGTTTTTGAGATACGTGTATTTTTTCTCATCAATACATTCTAATACAGGACAGTAATCTGAATTCTGACCCCAGACAAGTCTGTGACAAACATCTTTCAACTTCAGAAATATATTGCAGTGATGTTTATCTAATGAAGTCAGCTGTCAATGTGATGCCACGTTGCAGCTATTTTGTTTAATGTTTTTTATTTATTCAAATTCAAGCCTGTTATGTAAGTGGCAGTGCCAGCAGCCCCTCCAGTGCTGTGCTCTAGTGCTCCAGTGTGCTCCAGTTTATTTTATTCCAAGCCACTGGTGTCAGACTCCATTCCTGTAGGTCGGTACTGCAGTGTCTGCTGGTTTTCATTCCAACTTCTGCTCTCAATTACTTAATAATATTTTGGGACATAGATTAGGGGTTCAGTGTATCTAGCTAATTAAATAATTAGAACAAAGAAGTCATTGAGGAGGACTTGCGTGGAATGAAAACTAGCAGACACTGCACTGCAGGACCAGAGTCTGACTGACTGACACCCCTGCTCCAAATCAATCCCTGCAGCCACGGCACTGGAGAGGCTGTACAGCAGTCATTCCCAAACCTGTCCCGGAGTGCCCCCCCCCCCGCCCCGCACCGCCCCGCTGGTTTTTATTCCAACTGAGCTGCTCTCAATTGAATATTCCAAATTGGGAGAAAACAGGGGTAAAAATAATTGCTGATTCCAAATAAAAAAATATTACAATGATGTAGCCCACAAGACTTCAGCTTCAGAGAGCGAGACACTCAGTGAGTTACTCAGGCAGAGCTAGAAATGTTTCCATCAGACTGCAAATGAAAGAATTCATGCTTCCTATTTTTTGTCCTTGTAGAACTAATTTTTTTAACTGTTTTTATTTTTCAGAATATACAGTTGAAGATATTACGTTTAGAGGATGCTTGTTTTCAAAACGTTGTTATGCTGCGCAGTACTGTTGCAAAACCGACAAATGCAATGCATAATTATCATGCTTCCAAATGCATCCTTGAAGGAAATAAAATCTAAAGCATCTTACCCTGTGTCTCTGGTCCTTCTTCTCTGTATGGATAGATTGTATTTGCTTATTAGGAAGGCCTGTAATTTGATTGTTTATGGAAGCCCTAAACTGCAAGATGAAAACAAAAATAGTGGGATTATCTCATACGTACGTGATAATAACTGGTACTATATGATAACTACATGATCTAGTACACATGTGATAATAACTGGTACTATATGATAACTATATGATCTAGTACACATGTGATAATAACTGGTACTATATGATAACTATATGATCTCGTACACATGTGATAATAACTGGTACTATATGATATCTACATGATCTCGTACACATGTGATAATAACTGGTACTATATGATAACTACATGATCTCGTACACATGTGATAATAACTGGTACTATATGATAACTATATGATCTTGTAGATATGTGATAATAACTTGGATGTACGAGAAAACTGTATGATCTTTCACATACGAGATAGCTTTCTTGAACATCATTGTGCACACGCCAGTTATCATCACGCACGTGCCAGTTATCATCGGATAAGCGCCAAATCTCTCACAGTGATTTGCGCTGCCTCTTCATGAAGGACAGGGTATAGTCTCTGGAGGGTGCTGGTTTCTGTCTCTTCATGAAGGACAGGGTATAGTCTCTGGAGGGTGCTGGTTTCTGTCTCTTCATGAAAGACAGGGTATAGTCTCTGGAGGGTGCTGGTTTCTGTCTCTTCATGAAGGACAGGGTATCGTCTCTGGAGGGCGCTGGTTTCTGTCTCTTCGTGAAGGACAGGGTATAGTCTCTGGAGGGTGCTGGTTTCTGTCTCTTCATGAAGGACAGGGTATAGTCTCTGGAGGGCGCTGGTTTCTGTCTCCATGAAGGATAGGGTATAGTCTCTGGAGGGCGCTGGTTTCTGTCTCCATGAAGGACAGGGTATAGTCTCTGGAGGGTGCTGGTTTCTGTCTCTTCATGAAGGACAGGGTATAGTCTCTGGAGGGTGCTGGTTTCTGTCTCTTCATGAAGGACAGGGTATAGTCTCTGGAGGGTGCTGGTTTCTGTCTCTTCATGAAGGACAGGGTATCGTCTCTGGAGGGCGCTGGTTTCTGTCTCTTCGTGAAGGACAGGGTATAGTCTATGGAGGGTGCTGGTATCTGTCTCTTCATGAAGGACAGGGTATAGTCTCTGGAGGGCGCTGGTTTCTGTCTCCATGAAGGACAGGGTATAGTCTCTGGAGGGCGCTGGTTTCTGTCTCCATGAAGGACAGGGTATAGTCTCTGGAGGGTGCTAGTATCTGTCTCTTCATGAAGGACAGGGTATAGTCTCTGGAGGGCGCTGGTTTCTGCCTCTTCATGAAGGACAGGGTATAGTCTCTGGAGGGTGCTGGTTTCTGTCTCTTCATGAAGGACAGGGTATAGTCTCTGGAGGGTGCTGGTTTCTGTCTCTTCATGAAGGACAGGGTATCGTCTCTGGAGGGCGCTGGTTTCTGTCTCTTCGTGAAGGACAGGGTATAGTCTCTGGAGGGTGCTGGTTTCTGTCTCTTCATGAAGGACAGGGTATAGTCTCTGGAGGGTGCTGGTTTCTGTCTCTTCGTGAAGGACAGGGTATAGTCTCTGGAGGGTGCTGGTTTCTGTCTCTTCATGAAGGACAGGGTATCGTCTCTGGAGGGCGCTGGTTTCTGTCTCTTCGTGAAGGACAGGGTATAGTCTCTGGAGGGTGCTGGTTTCTGTCTCCATGAAGGACAGGGTATAGTCTCTGGAGGGCGCTGGTTTCTGTCTCCATGAAGGACAGGGTATAGTCTCTGGAGGGTGCTAGTATCTGTCTCTTCATGAAGGACAGGGTATAGTCTCTGGAGGGTGCTGGTTTCTGTCTCTTCATGAAGGACAGGGTATAGTCTCTGGAGGGTGCTGGTTTCTGTCTCTTCATGAAGGACAGGGTATAGTCTCTGGAGGGCGCTGGTTTCTGTCTCTTCATGAAGGTGTGTGACTGAGTGAGTCTCTCTGTGTGTGTGAGAGAGAGTGAGTCTCACTGTGTGTGTGTGTTTCTGAATGAATCTTCACTGCGACCAGCAGATCCTTCATCTCCTTCATCTTCTCGCTGTGGAAAGTGACGACCGGCCTGGGGACCGAGGGGCGGGTGGGGGGGAGGAGGGTGAGGGTGCGTCTGCCTGTGTATGTGTGTGTGTGTGTGTTTGTGTGTTTGTGTGTGTGGGTAAGAGAGTGTCACTGTGTGTGTGTGTGAGTGAGGCTCACTGTGTGTGTGTGTGTTTCTGAATGAATCTTCACTGCGACCAGCAGCTCCTTCACCCCCTTCATCTTCTCGCTCATCCTTCTCTAGGTGTGGGTGGGAGGTGGGGGTGGGGGGTACTCCAGGACCAGGGTTGAGCTCATCCTTCACTAGCACAGTGCCTGAGGCAAATGCAAAAACTAAACTGCTCTGCCTCGCCTGCACGAACAAATATTATTTAAACACCAGCCTGGAGCTGCTAGCGAAGTGTTATTCATTTGCACCTATCGGCACCTCCCCTATAAAAATATACCATGGTACTTGTTCCAGTGGATTCTGGAACAAGGCACGTTATAATGTTATCAGTGTGAAAGTACAATGGTGTACTGAATAATATATGTATTGTATATTGTAATAAATTCGCAACTCACACGGTTCGTTGCCCCTTTAAAAGTAGACCCAATACACAGAAATTGATTTTTTAAGTGCGGTTGCACAATTTTTAATAAACACAAAAATAAACAAAATACAAAACAAACACCTAGCTCTTTACGAGCGCTAACTAAACAAACAGGAACCTAAACTATAAATCAGGACAGCTAAGCTGTTTACCTGGAACACAAAACAAAATCTTCACCCCGAAACAAACCACACAGGTTTACACTACCTTCCTTCACCCGACTGCTCGGACGCAGAGCACCTATCCTGCTTCCTTCTCTCTCAGCAGCCATGGGCAGACTATCTGCCTCTCTTAAATACCCTGCACCTGGTACTAATTTAACAATGGCTACCAGGTGCAGGGGATAATTAATACTACCACAATTAACAAATTCAATTAAACAATAAAGCAAAACAATTAAATTAAACAAATGTGCATTCCGCACATGTTTTTTCTTCAGGGAGGCTTTAACCCCCTCCCTGCTGTCTTACATATCCCCCCCTTGTCTTTTCAAGACACCGGCCACTCGACGGCCACCTCCCTCCACCCTTAAAAGACCACCCACCCTCAAGTCCAGCAATGTCAATTGTCGCCCTCTTCCACGGGCGGGCTTGAGGGTGGGTTGGTCCCTCCGACATTTCCAGGGAGGGACCTAGGACCGACGAGGAGGGACCCAGACGGCTTGTCCAGGGCAACCACAGCGCATGACGGTGACCGGGAGCCAGGACTGGCAGGCAGAGGCGCGTGGCTGTGGACCGGCGCAGCGACGTCTTGAATCTCAGGGGGAGCAGAGCAGTAGGTAGGCAGAATGTAGCAATCAGCAGGGGGAGCACCAGTGACGTCTGCCTTTTGCGCAGTGTCATCTTCCTCCTGCTCAGCGACGTCTGGGATTCCAGGGGGAGTGATGCAAGGGACCAGGCAGACGACTGTGCCTGGCTGTACTGCGACCTGGGAGCCAGGTCAAGTGGAGGGAGGTCTGGGCATTCCGGCCTGGTGTCCACGCTGCCGGGACAAGGGACCTCCCTCTGCAACGCCGGACTGGCTTGCAGGGGAGGCAGCACATCCTCCCCCTTGACTTCCACCAGTGACTCTGGCAACAGTGGCTCCTCCCCTCTGGGCTCAGAAAGCAGCGGCTCCTCCCCTCTGGGCTCTGGAAGCGGCGGCTCCTCCCCTCTGGGCTCAGGAAGCGGCGGCTCCTCCCCTCTGGGCTCAGGAAGCGGCGGCTCCTCCCCTCTGGGCTCTGGAAGCGGCGGCTCCTCCCCTCTGGGCTCTGGAAGCGGCGGCTCCTCCCCTCTGGGCTCTGGAAGCGGCGGCTCCTCCCCTCGGGCTCTGGAAGCGGCGGCTCCTCCCCTCTGGGCTCTGAGGCTGGAGTCAGCTGGGCTCCTCTCGCTTGCTCCCACCTTTGGAACAACAGCTCCAGTTCGGTCGGCTCCCGCACTTGTCTCTTCAGCGGGGCCAACCCCAGCTCTCTCTCCCATCTCTCATTTTGCTCTTTTTGAGCGGCTGTATTTTTATTGATCTTCTCGATCAGTTCTTTAAAATCCATTTTCTGGGTCTCTAGGGGCGCCCACACACGCTGCCACCAAATGTAATAGATTGCACCTCACACGGTTCGTTGCCCCTTTAAAAATAGACCCAATACACAGAAATGGATTTTTTAAGTGCGGTTACACAATTTTTAATAAACACAAAAATAAACAAAATACAAAACAAACACCTAGCTCTTTACGAGCGCTAACTAAACAAACAGGAACCTAAACTATAACTCAGGACAGCTAAGCTGTTTACCTGGAACACAAAACAAAATCTTCACCCCGAAACAAACCACACAGGTTTACACTACCTTCCTTCACCCAACTACTCGGACGCAGAGCACCTATCCTGCTTCCTTCTCTCTCAGCAGCCATGGGCAGACTATCTGCCTCTCTTAAATACCCTGCACCTGGTACTAATTTAACAATGGCTACCAGGTGCAGGGGATAATTAATACTACCACAATAAACAAATTCAATTAAACAATAAAGCAAAACAATTAAATTAATCAAATGTGCATTCCGCACATGTTTTTTCTTCAGGGAGGCTTTAACCCCCTCCCTGCTGTCTTACAATATGTATACCTATCCTATTTAGACCATCAATGTACTGTACTGTGTTATGGTCCTATAATACTGTATCACCATAGTACAGCATTTTATTTTTTTATTTCTAAAAAGTATCATGGTATCTAATTGCAACACCATACTGCGGTGCTATGTCTAGTGCTATGGTATAGTGTAGCTGTATACCATTGTGTTATTATGGTTGTACTGCATTATAGTACCATAAAAGGTCATTGTCCATTGGTGGTATAGGTTGTATACATATATTATACAGCACCATTGAACTTTAACACTGTTACCATCATACCTTGTTCCAAAATCCAGTTGCACAGGAACCATGGTACATTTATATAGGGTCTTGTCGAAAAGCAGCAATTTTTGTAGCAACAACCTGTCAGCTAGTTAGTTAACTGGCATAATAATGATTTGATAAACACATCAGAAACATTTATAAACACAGCTGCTCACTCAGGGCCTAGTATTGCTGTTTGACAGATACTACCCTTTATTAAGAGACCTGCACTCAAGGAACAGGCAAATTGACACACACACTGAGACACACACACACACACAAACACACACACACTGAAACACACACACAGACACACACACACACTGAGACACACACACACTGAAACACACACACACTGAGACACACACACTGAGACACACACAAACACACACTGAGACACACACACACACTAAGACACACACACACACTGAGACATGCACACATACACTGAGACACACACACTGAAACACACACACAGAAACACACAAACTGAGACACACACACACACACACTGAGAGACACACACACACACATTGACACACACACTGATACACACAAACACATAGACACACACACACATACACTGAAACACACACTGAGACACACACACTGAGAGAGACACACTGAGAAACACACACAAACACACACTGAGACACACACACACACAGACACACACTGAGGCACACACACACTGAGAAACACACACAGAAACAGAGACACAGACAGACACACACAGACTAAAACACACACACACACAGACATACACACACTGAGACACACACACACTGAGAGAGAGACACACACACACTGAGACACACAAACACACACTGAGACACACACACTGACACACAAACACACACTGAGACACAGACACACATACATACAAACACACACATACACACTGAAACACACATATACACTGAGACACACACACACACTGAAACACACACACACTGAGACACACACACACACTGAAACACACACACATACTGAGACACACACACACACACTGAAACACACACACACAGAAACACACACACACTGAGACACTCACACACTGAGAGAGACACCCACAGACACACACACTGAAACACACACACTGAGACACACATACACACTGAGACACACACACACACTGACACACACTGAGACACACACACACACAGAGATACACACAGACACACACATACACTGAAACACACACAGACACAAACACACTGAGACACACACACACACTGAGACACACACACTGAGACACACACACAAACACACACTGAGACACACACACTGAGACACACTGAGACACACTGAGACACACACACTGACACACAAACACACACTGAGACACAGACACACATACATAAAAAACACACACATACACATTGAAACACACATATACACTGAGACACACACACACACTGAAACACACACACACTGAGACAAACACACACACACTGAAACACACACACATACTGAGACACACACACACACACTGAAACACACACACAGAAACACACACACACTGAGACACTCACACACTGAGAGAGACACCCACAGACACACACACTGAAACACACACACTGAGACACACATACACACTGAGACACACACATACACTGACACACACTGAGACACACACACACACAGAGATACACACAGACACACACATACACTGAAACACACACAGACACAAACACACTGAGACACACACACACACTGAGTCACACACACTGAGACACACACACAAACACACACTGAGACACACACACACACTGAGACACACACACACACACACTGAGACACACACTGAGACACACTGAGACACACACACTGAGACACACACACTGAGACACACACACACACAAACACACACACACTGAAACACACACACTGAGACACACACACTGAGACACACACACACACACACTGAGACACACACACAGACACACACTGAGACACACACACACACACACTGAGACACACACACTGAGAGACACACACAGACACACACTGAGACACACACACACACACTAAGACACACACACACACACACTGAGACACGCACACATACACTGAGACACCCACACATACTGAGACACACACACTGAGACACACACACAGACACACACTGAGACACACACACACACACACTAAGACACACACACACACACTGAGACACGCACAAATACACTGAGACACACACACTGAAACACACACACAGAAACACACACACTGAGACACACACACACTGAGACACACACATAGACACACACACTGAAACACACACACTGAGAGGCACACACACACACTGAGAGACACACACACACACATTGACACACACACACTGATACACACAAACACATAGACACACACACATACACTGAAACACACACTGAGACACACACACTGAGAGACACACACTGAGACACACACACACACAGAGACACTCACTGAGACACACACACACTGAGACACACACACACACACTGAGAAACACACACAGAACCAAAGACACAGACAGACACACACAGACTAAAACACGCACACACACAGACATACACACACTGAGACACACAGACACACACTGAGACACACACACTGACACACAATGACACACTGAGACACAGACACACATACATACAAACACACACATACACACTGAAACACACATATACATTGAGACACACACACACACTGAAACACACACACACTGAGACACAACACACACACTGAAACACACACACATACTGAGACACACACACACACACTGAAACACACACACACAGAAACACACACACACACTGAGACACACACACACTGAGAGAGACACTCACAGACACACACACTGAAACACACACACTGAGACACACATACACACTGAGACACACACACACACTGACACACACACACACACTGAGACACACACACACACAGAGAGATACACACAGACACACACATACACTGAAGCACACACAGACACAAACACACTGAGACACACACACACACTGAGTCACACACACTGAGACACACACACAAACACACACTGAGACACACACACACTGAGGCACACACACTGAGAAACACACACAGAAACACACACAGAGACACACAGACTGAGATACACACACACTGAGAGAGACACACACACAGACACACACACTGAAACACACACACTGAGAGAGACACACACACAGACACACACACACTGAAACACACACACTGAGACACACACACATACACACTGAGACACACACACACACTGACACACACACACACACTGAGGCACATACACACTGTGAAACACACACAGAAACACACACACACACACACAGACTAAAACACGCGCACACACAGACACACACACACTGAAACACACACTCTGAGACACACACACACTGAGACACACAAACACACTGAGACACACACACACACTGAGACATACACACTGACACACAAACACACACTGAGACACATACACAGACACACACTGAAACACACACATACTGAGACACAGACACACTGAGATACAAACACATACACTACCGGTCAAAAGTTTTAGAACACCTCCATTTTTCCAGTTTTTGTTGAAATTTACGCAGTTTAATGTCTCAGTGTACTCTGAAATTAAAGCATAGAACAAATAAACAATTGGAGATAAAAAAGAAATCATGGAATCGTTTTGTTTAACAAAATTTAATCTAAATTTTTGACTCATCAAAGTAGCCACCTTTTGCAGATAGAACAGCCGAACACACTCGTGGCATTCTTTCTACAATGGAAATCAAATATTGTTCGGAAAGTTCTTCCCAACACTGTTGCAGAAGTTCCCACAAATGTGTTGCACTTGTAGGTTGCTTTGCTTTCACCCTTCTGTCCAGTTCATCCCAAAACAGCTCGATGGGGTTTAAGTCTGGAGACTGTGCTGGCCATTCCATGATTTGAAGCCTACTGTCTTGTTCTTTTCTTCTAAGGTAGTTCTGACATAGCCTGGAGGTATGTTTTGGGTCATTATCTTGCTGTAGGATGAACCCATGACCAACTAGGCGTATACCAGAGGGTATTGCATGGCGCTGCAAAATGCTGTGGTAGTAGTTTTGGTTCAGGGTGCCACTCACTCTGTGCAAGTCGCCGACTCTGGATCCAGCAAAAGAGCCCCAGACCATCACGCTTCCTCCTCCATGTTTGACAGTTGGTGTCACACACCGAGGAACCATCCTTTCGCCTACTCGACGGCGTACAAAAACCCTGCGTGATGAACCGAAGATTTCATATTTTGATTCATCGGTCCATAAGACCTTCTTCCAGTCTTCAGTAGTCCACTGGCGGTGCTTCATGGCCCAGGCAAGCCTCTTTTTCTTATTTTGCCATCTAGCAATGGCTTTCTTACTGCCACTCGACCTGTCAAACCTGCAGCTCAAAGTCTTCTCCTCACAGTTGAAACTGAGACTTGCTTACTTCGACCAGTGTTAAGCTGTGCTTGAAGCTGTTGTCCTGTGAGCCGCCTATCACGCAAGCTTTTGACTCTCAGAAACTTGTCGTCTGATTCTGTTTGTTCCCTGAGAATGGCCTTTTTGTATAACTCTGAAATGTACATTATTTTTCACTAAAACACACACACTGAGACACACACATACAGACACACACACAGACACTGAGACACACACACACTGAGACAGACACACACACACAGAGACACTGAGACACACACACACACAGACACTGAGACACACACACTGAGTAACACACACAGAGACACACACATACACTGAGACACACGCACACTAAAACACACACACTGAGACACACACAGACACACTGAGACCTACACGCTTGCTCATCCTTCTCTAGGTGTGGGTGGGAGGTGGGGGTGGGGGGTACTCCAGGACCAGGGTTGAGCTCATCCTTCACTAGCACAGTGCCTGAGGCAAATGCAAAAACTAAACTGCTCTGCCTCGCCTGCATGAACAAATATTATTAAAACACCAGCCTGGAGCTGTAGCGAAGTGTTATTCATTTGCACCTATCGGCACCTCCCCTATAAAAATATACCATGGTACTTGTTCCAGTGGATTCTGGAACAAGGCACGTTATAATGTTATCAGTGTGAAAGTACAATGGTGTACTGAATAATATATGTATTGTATATGTATACCTATCCTATTTAGACCATCAATGTACTGTACTGTGTTATGGTCCTATAATACTGTATCACCATAGTACAGCATTTTATTTTTTTATTTCTAAAAAGTATCATGGTATCTAATTGCAACACCATACTGCAGTGCTATGTCTAGTGCTATGGTATAGTGTAGCTGTATACCATTGTGTTATTATGGTTGTACTGCATTATAGTACCATAATAGGTCATTGTCCATTGGTGGTATAGGTTGTATACATATATTATACAGCACCATTGAACTTTAACACTGTTACCATCATACCTTGTTCCAAAATCCAGTGGCACAGGAACCATGGTACATTTTTATAGGGTCTTGTCGAAAAGCAGCAATTTTTGTAGCAACAACCTGTCAGTTAGTTAGTTAACTGGCATAATAATGATTTGATAAATACATCAGAAACATTTATTAACACAGCTGCTCACTCAGGGCCTAGTATTGCTGTTTGACAGATACTACCCTTTATTAAGAGACCTGCACTCAAGGAACAGGCAAATTGTAGCCTGTGTGTCCAGCATCTGGTTGCTCAATAGCAGCCTCTTCTCAACACAAAGCCCCCCCCCCCCCAATACATTTTCTATTTCTCTCCAACATGCCTTCCTATAATTATGTGTGTCTAAAATACACTGTAAAAGACTAGGGCAGCAGTGTGGAGTAGTGGTTAGGGCTCTGGACTCTTGACCATAGGGTTGTGGGTTCAATCCCCACTGGGGGACACTGCTGTTGTACCCTTGAGAAAGGTACTTTACCTAGATTGCTCCAGTAAAAACCCAACTGTATAAATGAGTAATTGTGTGTAAAATAATGTGATATCTGTATAACGTGATATCTTGTAACAATTGTAAGTCGCCCTGGATAAGGGCATCTGCTAAGAAATTAATAATAACTATAAGATGGATTATGAACAAAAGGAAGTACTGGAATTGAATTACAGTCATTTAGTTACTAATGCATTAACAAAGAAATCATTTTGTGAAAGCAGCAATGAATATGCCCATTTCTCCATTCCATTTCAAAATGTTCTGTATCTGCGTCTCCAACACCACATTTTTCTTTTTTTATTTTCTTTTTTTTTTTTCTTTTTTTTTTTTTTTCTATAAATTTAGTCGTCGCCAATTATTTTACCCCGGTTTTCACCCCAATTTAGCATACCCAATTAGTTTCTGTATCCCCGGCTCACCGCTCGCAACCCCCCCGTCGACTCGGGAAACGGAGGCTGGAACACGCGTCCTCCGAAACGTGCTCCTGCCAAGCCGTCATTTTTCGCACTGCAGATCCACAGCAATGCTACCAGACCTATAGTGCCGGAGGACAACACAGATCTGGCGGCTCCGCTGCAGAGCCACAGGCGCCCTATCGGCCACAGGGGTCGCTGATGCGCGGTGAGCCGTGGATTCCCCTGCCGACCTAAGCCTTCCCTACCCGGGCAGCGCTCAGCCAATTGTGCGCCGCCCCCTAGGAACTCTCGGTCACGGTCAGCTGTGACATAGCCTGGATTCGAACCAGCTATCTCCAGGCTATAGGGCACATCCTGCGAGGAGCGCCTTTACTGGATGCGCCACTCGGGAGCCCCCAACACCACATTTTTCAGTCATTTTCAGTCTTTCCAAGTTCAGTAACTTTAATTCTCTCATCAATGGTCAGATCCTATCGTTTCTCTATGTTTTCTCTATTCCTTTACAAGAGAGCAACAGATAAAAGCCGATTAAAATGGTTGCGAGTCCATTGCTGGGCACGAAAATTGAGGTCACTGGTCGTGTTAGACAGGTGGTCTCTTAATACGGGTAAATAAAAGCAGAAATATCATTGTGTGGCACGAGGACGGGGTGCCTCGCAAGCCTTTATAGCCCCAAACTAAAAATGGCTAATGTCACTCATTGTAACTAATGTAGTCTGCCAATTTATGCCACCCAGTGCTTTACAGGGCACTAGGACCCTAGATAAGATTAGATAACATGTTAAAACTTTATCCCCTTCTAATCACAGGTTCAAATTCTGACTAGCTTAAAGCAGTTTGCATTGCCAAACCAAACCAAGCAAGAGTGCAAGAGACAGCTTTTAAAAGTACTTACAGCAATGGGTTTATTGCACGAAACAGTAGAACATACAGGGTAGAAAGACTCCACCACTTGGCAAGGAGCCAAAGTAACAAAGAAAATGATAAACGGGGCTCCCTCTGTTGGCTCGGAGCCAAAGTAGCAAAAAAACAAAAATACACCACAAAAAATATAAGAAGTGTCCAACAAAAAATCTAATGTTCAATCAAAAACACAGGGGTAAAGTGCAATTCATGTGCAAACGCATATCCAGCGTCCTCCCGTGGCAGACAGTCCGGCACCGGATAACCGAACATCTCCCCGATTGGAATCACAACTAAAGAAAATAAACAACAAAACACACAGGAATCAAACACAAATCCAAACCATAATTCTCGCTACAGTCGCTCCCACCCTATACTCCAGCTCCCCCTCCCTCACCTTCTATAGTTTGTGGGCTTGCTATAAAAACAGTGCAATAATGGCTATCTTTAATTTACATAAACAGACGAAGAAATGGAATCCAATTATGGCCAGACACAAAATACCAAAAACAGTAAAATACGCATCCAACGACAAACAACAAGACAAGGCTAAAAGTACGGGATTTTTCTTCCTCAAAAAAACGAAACTAGATTAGAATAGCACTTATCTCAGGTACACAATTCAATGTTAATTACATCAGTTCGGGGTTACTAAATGAATCGAAAGCTGCAGCATGCAAAGGAACAAACGTGTATGAAAAATAAAATAAAAATAAAAAAGAGAAAACAACACATATTTAAATGCACACGTGGGTACATAATCCTAACACTAAATGAGAAATGCTGCAGCCCCATTCGTCACCCCGTGTGACAATTGGGATGAACTTAAAGTGTTCACATGAGCAGGTGGTCTTTAAATAAAGGTGAAGTGCCGCTTATTCAAGTTTACCATGGCAATACCCTTGTAAACTGTGGTAATAACACAGCATACCAGAGGAAATCATTGTAAATGACAGTCATTCAGAGTAAACCATGGTGAACGTGAATAAGGGTCACAGGATCAGGTTTGAATCCTTGGATATGAGGGTTAAAACAAACAACTTTTTCCTCTGGTAATAATTACAGTTTGATTATTTTTAATATAAAAAATGCAATTCTTGATATCAGAATATTACAGAACGACGATAGTCACATCAGACACAGGAAAGGTGATTACGAACACAAAAGAAAGTAAAAAAAACATGAAAAAGAAATAAATACAAAGTGTGAAATTAACCAGCAATGCAAAATAAATGTGCAAACAAATATCAAGAAGTCAGATAGAGCAAACGTAACTATACCCTGTGTCTGGATCGTCTACAGTGTGTCACACAGTGGTAGGGCTGCACTTTGTTGTAGAGATACAGTGTAAAATACAGCAGAAATAATTTACACTAACTGAAACACGGGGTGTATAAAGAGGAGATATACTGAACCAGCAGAAAATAAAGTTAAACAACAAGGACGCTAGCTCTGTAAACAAACAATAAAGCAAATAGGTACAGTAAATAAAAAGAAGAGGATCAGTAATACAAATCAAATAAATAAACAGCAATCAAAATAATGAGAAGAAACAATAATCGACGCTCAGGTCCTAGAAGACAAGAAACACAAAGAGTGAGACAGAACGGCATTTCAAACTGGAACCTAAATTGAAATAAATGAAAGTTTAAATGAACAATCCTTAGCTACAATGAATAATGGTGCTTAAATACCCGCATGAGCATCAAACAATTGGATTATATTAAGAATAAATTGCAGCCAGTCACTATTTTCTGTTTATTAATATTCAATCGTCAATATTATCATGCAAATACAATCAAAGCATCATCCTGTTGCTCTATTGATAAATTAATAGAATCGTACATTTAGACATAAACCCATTTAAAAACATCTTCATAAACAACCAGGTGAACCGGTTTACCTGATCAGTTTGTAGTTAAGAACGACCCCGGAAAACAAAAACAGACTCGGCATTCACCATTCCACAAACTTGCTACCACATCCATTTTATATAAGAACATAAGAACATAAGAAAGTTTACAAACGAGAGGAGGCCATTTGGCCCATCTTGCTCGTTTGGTTGTTAGTAGCTTACTGATCCCAGAATCTCATCAAGCAGCTTCTTGAAGGATCCCAGGGTGTCAGCTTCAACAACATTACTGGGGAGTTGGTTCCAGACCCTCACAATTCTCTGTGTAAAAAAGTGCCTCCTATTTTCTGTTCTGAATGCTCCTTTGTCTAATCTCCATTTGTGACCCCTGGTCCTTGTTTCTTTTTTCAAGTCGAAAAAGTCCCCTGGGTCGACATTGTCTATACCTTTTAGAATTTTGAATGCTTGAATCAGATCGCCGCGTAGACTTCTTTGTTCAAGACTGAATAGATTAAATTCTTTTAGCCTGTCTGCACATGACATGCCTTTTAAACCCAGGATAATTCTGGTCGCTCTTCTTTGCACTCTTTCTAGAGCAGCAATATCCTTTTTGTAGCGAGGTGACCAGAACTGAACACAATATTCTAGGTGAGGTCTTACTAATGCATTGTACAGTTTTAACATTACTTCCCTTGATTTAAATTCAACACTTCTCACAATATATCCGAGCATCTTGTTGGCCTTTTTTATAGCTTCCCCACATTGTCTAGATGAAGACATTTCTGAGTCAACATAAACTCCTAGGTCTTTTTCATAGATTCCTAATTCAATTTCAGTATCTCCCATATGATATTTATAATGCACATTTGTATTGCCTGCATGCAGTACCTTACACTTTTCTCTATTAAATGTCATTTGCCATGTGTCTGCCCAGTTCTGAATCTTGTCTAGATCATTTTCAATGACCTTTGCTGCTGAAACAGTGTTTGCCACTTTTTTGTCATCTGCAAATTTAACAAGTTTGCTTACTATACCAGAATCCAAGTCATTAATGTAGATTAGGAATAGCAGAGGACCTAATACTGATCCCTGTGGTAGTCCACTGGTTACCTCGCTCCATTTTGAGGTTTCTCCTCTAATCAGTACTTTCTGTTTTCTACATGTTAATCACTCCCCAATCCATGTGCAGGCATTTCCTTGAATCTCTACTGCGTTCAGTTTGAGAATTAATCTTTTATGCGGGACTTTGTCAAAAGCTTTCTGGAAATCTAAATAAACCATGTCATATGCTTTGCAATTATCCATTATCGATGTTGCATCCTCAAATAGGGGTTCCTAGTATCTTCCTTTTGCATGTTCCTAGTGTCCCACATGTTACATTCCACCCCCGCTAAATGAATCAATGCCACATCAATTAGCCCAAGGAAACTTGCCAAGTACGAAATCAAGCATAAGGGACATTGCTACAGTTGCTGGATGACCTGGACACAGGAAGATCTGTAACCTGAATTTTTACCTCCGCCCCTACCTGCTGGCCGTGAGACATTGCAGCTTGTGGAAGATGATGAGGGTTGGGATGGTAGCCTGCTGTGGTCTCCTTTGTCCCTCTAGTTGGCTCATTCAATACAGGGAACTCCTCAACATCAGGAACAAGCATCATCCTCTCTGCTGGGTTATCTTGTTGGTCAAGTGGCATCCACTGCACCTCTAAAATAATGGCATCCTCATCAGAATCACAATCCTCCATGCTAAAATAATCAAAGGGAATACCTGGATCTAAGACCTCATTCTCCTCTTCCCCGGGTAGTGAGCAGTGTGTTGGACACAGCTCAGCTCAGTCCAATGGACTTGCTTCACTGGCCAAGCGACCTCTACTGGAGCAATCGAATACACAGGTCCCTGGTCAGTGGGACATCGTACAACTCGGTAAAGGGTAGGGTTCCAGGTCCCGGATTTTATTGCGTCCTCTTCTCCAATGATCTTTCTGGTAAACAAGCTGGCCTTCCTAAAGCACAATCCCTCACCTTGTTGTTATGAGCCTTCCCCCTCTGCTGAGCTGTTGTTTCCATATGGTGTTTAGCACTTTGATACACAGATCTTCAGATTTTCCTGGTGTTCTGCCATCCAGTCTGTACCTCTGCCCCCTGCTGGCCTCTGGCCACATCCTCCAAACAAGAAGTCCATCCACGGTTAATTGAGGTTCTCTGCCAAACATTAAAACACAGGGAGACTGGCCAGTAGACTGATGTGGTGTGGTATTATATGCAAAGAGTACCTGTGGTAAACACTCTGTCCAGCATTGTTTCTTCTCAGAGGGGAGGGTGCGCAAAAGGTCATGTAAGGTCCCGTTGAAGCGTTCGCATTGACCGTTACCTTGCGGCCAATATGGAGTTGTCCTAGTCTTGTGAATGCTGTGCAGTTGGCACAGTTGTCGAATGAGTTCTCCCTCAAAACATCTGCCTTGATCAGAGTGAATCCTATCCCCCTGACGGAATAACTCCAGCACATCCCCGGACAGCTTTGATTAGACAAATTGTTAGTTGAATTGAGTGTTAATAAATTGAGTTGGAAAAAAGTAATGCAGACACAGGGGGGTCCCCAGGACCAGGATTGAGAACCACTGTTCTAAGGTATATATTAGTCTGTTTCAGAGAACTTTTGAATCCTCAGCAACTCACTGACCTGCCCAGTGGTGGTTACTTATGTTGTCTAAAGTGAACCCACCTGTTAAGCAGTGTGTGCTGGAAAGCCTGGTCAAAACATGGGTGAAGTAAGAGCGCCGTGGCGGTCTTACCTGACAGAGAGAGGTAGCAGGGTTGTGCTAGAGCAGCAGTGTGAGGTAGTGGTTAGAGGGCTCTGGACTCTTGACCCGGAGGAGGGTCGTGGGTTCAGCTCTTACTTTCACTAAAAACATAGTTTTTTGTATATAATAATATACTATTGTGGATATTAAGAATTGTATTTTTATATAAAAAATGAATACTGATAATTCTTGATATTCAGAATTACATTTTTGATATTAACAACAAAAATTGCTGATATTAAGAATTGCATTATTGATATGAGAAATTCAGGAAATTCATTTTCTCAAGATGACAGAAATGTCCTGAAGTAGACCACTTTAATACTCATACACTCCGGGGCCCATGGCTATTAAAGTGCTCTAACTACAGTTTTGCAGTTTTTGAGATACGTGTATTTTTTCTCATCAATACATTCTAATACAGGACAGTAATCTGAATTCTGACTCCAGACAAGTCTGTAACAAACATCTTTCAACTTCAGAAATATATTGCAGTGATGTTTATCTAATGAAGTCAGCTGTCAATGTGATGCCACGTTGCAGCTATTTTGTTTAATGTTTTTTATTTATTCAAATTCAAGACTGTTATGTAAGTGGCAGTGCCAACAGCCCCTCCAGTGCTGTGCTCTGGTATAAATATGTCTGCTTCTCCACTGCAACTCTACAGACCTGCCTCGACAGCTCCAGACCAGCAGACACCATGAAGACTCTCGTGCTCGTTTTCTCCCTGGCTCTCCTCTGCGGCTGTGAGTATTTTATTTCTTAGCAGACGATATCATGTTATTTTTTACATACAATTACCCATTTATACCTAGTACAACCCTGCCGCCTCTCTCTGTTCACTGCTCTCTCTCAGAGTATCACTGCGATTGGAGCTGTTTCTGTAGGCTAGCTCTGTCATGCAGGTTTCTGATGGCAATGCCGATCTTTATCAAGGTCAATGCTTTTGTTTCCAAAGAGTTGTGGCTCACAAATAATTTGGGCTGATTGGTGATATTCACCTGGAGTTCTGCTATTGTCCACTTTGTAAAAATATAATTAGGGCTTCTGGTTTGGGGTTTTTATTTTTGTCACCCTGTGAAGTCCTTTTAAACATGTTTTAAGCCAATTTGCTTGCTTGCTTTCTTTCTTTCTTTCTTTCTTTCTTTCTTTCTTTCTTTCTTTCTTTCTTTCTCAAACTCTAATTACTAAAGGAAGTTGTTTGTTTTTACTCTCATATATATCTTGATTGAGTTCATAAACAAGCTTCCCTGCGCGCTTATTCCACCTGATTGTGAGCCTGCATTTCATTCTGGCTTCAGTCTAATCATTGCTGAATTCCGCTTATTATCTTCCACACTTAGTTTCTAGGAGTAGTGCTACTAGTTTGTTTTCTCCTGCTAATTTAAACATGCTTCTCTATATCTGGCACGCAGGCTTAGCAAATCTTCTTCACTTTTAATTGTTGTTGTTTTCTCTCCTTTTATTACTTATTATTATAATTCAGTTCTATTATGATATTTTATTGTATATTTTTCTGTTGTATTGAATATTTTTATTGTTAAGCGCTTTGTGAGGGTGGCTCACCTTGAAAGATGCTATATAAAATAAAGTTTGATTGATTGATTGTTTGTACCTGAATTATTCATTTGTAAATACAAATGTCAGCACATGTAATTTACAGAATTCTGAGCCCAGAGTGCTGATTCTCAACATTGTGTTTTTCAGATGCAGAGACACTTGTGTGTAGTGTTAATGGTAGAGATACCATAACATGTCGTGAAGGCCTTGATGTTTGTTTCAGTAAGTCTTTTAAAACAAAGCTTATGTGTTGAAATGGGGGTCACTGTGTCCCAATCGTCCCATAACATTTATATTATCATATGAGAAAAGGGTAAGAGGGGGAAGCCAGTTTATTTTATTCCAAGCCACTGGTGTCAGACTCCATTCCTGTAGGTCGGTACTGCAGTGTCTGCTGGTTTTCATTCCAACTTCTGCTCTCAATTACTTAATAATATTTTAGGACATAGATTAGGGGTTCAGTGTATCTATCTAATTAAATAATTAGAACAAAGAAGTCATTGAGGAGGACTTGTGTGGAATGAAAACTAGCAGACACTGCACTGCAGGATCAGAGTCTGTCTGACTGACACCCCTGCTCCAAATCAATCCCTGCAGCCACGGCACTGGAGAGGCTGTACAGCAGTCATTCCCAAACCTGTCCTGGAGTGCCCTCCCCCTAAACCCCCCCCCCCCCCCACTGGTTTTTATTCCAACTGAGCTGCTCTCAATTGAATATTCCAAATTGGGAGAAAACAGGGGTAGAAATAATTGCTGATTCCAAATAAAAAAATATTATAATGAAGTAGCCCACAAGACTTCAGCTTCAGAGAGCGAGACACTCAGTGAGTTACTCAGGCAGAGCTAGAAATGTTTCCATCAGACTGCAAATGAAAGAATTCATGCTTCCTATTTTTTGTCCTTGTAGAACTAATTTTTTTAACTGTTTTTGTTTTTCAGAAAAAACTGCTTCTTTTGCAGGTAACCCTGTTACGATTAGAGGATGCATGTCTTCAAAAAGTTGTAATGCTGAGCTGAACTGTTGCAAAACCAACAAATGCAATGCATAATTATCATGCTTCCAAATGCATCCTTGAAGGAAATAAAATCTAAAGCATCTTACCCTGTGTCTCTGGTCCTTCTTCTCTGTATTGATAGATTGTATTTGCTTAAGTTTGTAATTGATTCATCAAACTTTATTGATTAATAAGATCTTGCATCAATATCATGTGTTCTCATATAATTCTTAATTTCTCTTAAGAGAAATACTTTAATCATCACAGCATGCTTGCCCTGCAATTCCATTGCTCCCCCTACTTAGAACAGAACAATAAATTACTCAGATCTCTCCAGACCATTGTCACCTTTTTGGAGACGCTTAACTTCAAATAACTGGTATCTTCCAGGACCAGTTGCATATCTGTTCCTGTGTCTGTTTCTTAATCTAATCAAGAATCACTTTTAAATTTCCAAAGACCATTTGCCATTCATTGATTATACAGAGTTCTTAAACCTTAAACCTATTCTACAGCCGCGTCTGTAGAGGAGAGGAATTGAAAAAAGGGGGAAAATCAAAACACAGATACATTCCAACCATCTGTATTAGTAAAATTAAAAATTACATTCAATCATTAATTTTCCCCAGAGCTGGTTTCTGTCTCTTCATGAAGTACAGGGTACAGTCTCTGATGAGCGCTGGTTTCTGTCTCTTCATGAAGGACAGGGTACAGTCTCTGATGAGCGCTGGTTTCTGTCTCTTCATGAAGGACAGGGTACAGTCTCTGGTGAGCGCTGGTTTCTGTCTCTTCATGAAGGACAGGGTACAGTGTCTGGAGGGCGCTGGTTTCTGTCTCTTCATGAAGGACAGGGTACAGTCTCTGATGACCGCTGGTTTCTGTCTCTTCATGAAGGACAGGGTACAGTGTCTTATAGGGCACTGGTTTCTGTCTTTCATGAAGGACAGGGTACAGTGTCTGGAGGGCGCTGGTTTCTGTCTCTTCATGAAGGACAGGGTACAGTGTCTGGAGGGCGCTGGTTTCTGCCTCTTCATCTGCACCTGGCTTTGAGCAGTGAGCTGAAGTTTGATGGCACTCGAGTTGATCTTCACTGTGGCCAGCAGCTCCTTCATCCTCTTTATCTTCTCGCTGTGGAAAGTGACGACCGGCCTGGGGACCGGGGGGCGGGTGGGGGGGAGGAGGGGGAGGCCGGGCTGGTTGAGCCTGGTCTGGTTGCGGCCCCGTCCTCCCCGCAGGCCCCTGCAGCAGAGCGGCGGTGATTTTCTCGGGGGCCAATTGAATGTGCGGGGCCAGAGGGGGTTACTTGGGTTTGGATTCACCTGGGTGTGGGTTTTGTCTGCCTGGGGGTGTGTTTGACCGTGTCTGCCTGTGTGTTTGTGTGTGTGTGTATATGTGTGTGAGCCTGTCTGCCTGTGTGTGTGTGTGTGTGTGTGTGGTCTGTGTGTGTTTGTCTGCCTGGGTGTGTGTGTGAGCATGTCTGCCTGTGTGTGTGTTTGTGTATATGTGTGTGTGTTTGTCTGCCTGTGTGTGTGTGTGTGTGTGTGGTCTGTGTGTGTTTGTCTGCCTGGGTGTGTGTGTGTCTGCCAGGGTGTGTCTGTCTGGGTGTCTGTATGTGTGTGCGTGTCTCTCCCTAAGTGGGTGTGTGTCGGCCTGGTGTGTGTGTGTCTGCCTGCCTGTGTCTGTGTGTGTGTCTGCCTGCCTGTGTGTGAATGAGTGATAGAGTGTCACTGTGTGTGTGTCTGCCTGAGGGTGTGTGTGTGAGTGAGAAAGTGTCACTGCGTGTGTTTGTGTGTTTATGTGTGTGGGTAAGAGAGTCTCACTGTGTGTGTGTGTGTGTGTGTGAGAGAGTGAGAGGGAGTGTGTTTGTGTGTGTGTGTGAGTGAGTCTCACTTTGTGTGTGAGTGAGTCTCACTGTGTGAGTGAGTGAGTGAGTCTCACTGTGTGTGTGTGAGAGAGTGAGTCTCACTGTGTGTGAGTCTCACTGTGTGTGTGTGTGTGAGAGTGAGAGGGAGTGTGTTTGTGTGTGTGTGTGAGTGAGTCTCACTGTGTGTGTGTGTGAGTCTCACTGTGTGAGTGAGTGAGTCTCTCTGTGTGTGTGTGAGAGAGTGAGTCTCACTGTGTGTGAGGCTCACTGTGTGTGTGTGTTTCTGAATGAATCTTCACTGCGACCAGCAGCTCCTTCACGCCCTTCATCTTCTCGCTCATCCTTCTCTAGGTGTGGGTGGGAGGTGGGGGTGGGGGGTACTCCAGGACCAGGGTTGAGCTCATCCTTCACTAGCACAGTGCCTGAGGCAAATGCAAAAACTAAACTGCTCTGCCTCGCCTGCACGAACAAATATTATTAAAACACCAGCCTGGAGCTGCTAGCGAAGTGTTATTCATTTGCACCTATCGGCACCTCCCCTATAAAAATATACCATGGTACTTGTTCCAGTGGATTCTGGAACAAGGCACGTTATAATGTTATCAGTGTGAAAGTACAATGGTGTACTGAATAATATATGTATTGTATATGTATACCTATCCTATTTAGACCATCAATGTACTGTACTGTGTTATGGTCCTATAATACTGTATCACCATAGTACAGCATTGTATTTTTTTATGTCTAAAAAGTATCATGGTATCTAATTGCAACACCATACTGCGGTGCTATGTCTAGTGCTATGGTATAGTGTAGCTGTATACCATTGTGTTATTATGGTTGTACTGCATTATAGTACCATAATAGGTCATTGTCCATTGGTGGTATAGGTTGTATACATATATTATACAGCACCATTGAACTTTAACACTGTTACCATCATACCTTGTTCCAAAATCCAGTGGCACAGGAACCATGGTACATTTATATAGGGTCTTGTCGAAAAGCAGCAATTTTTGTAGCAACAACATGTCAGTTAGTTAGTTAACTGGCATAATAATGATTTGATAAATACATCAGAAACATTTATTAACACAGCTGCTCACTCAGGGCCAAGTATTGCTGTTTGACAGATACTACCCTTTATTAAGAGACCTGCACTCAATGAACAGGCAAATTGTAGCCTGTGTGTCCAGCATCTGGTTGCTCAATAGCAGCCTCTTCTTAACACAGAGCCCCCCCCCCCCAATACATTTTCTATTTCTCTCCAACATGCCTTCCTGTAATTATGTGTGTTTAAAATACACTGTAAAAGACTATGGCAGCAGTGTGGAGTAGTGTTTAGGGCTCTGGACTCTTGACCATAGGGTTGTGGGTTCAATCCCCACTGGGGGACACTGCTGTTGTACCCTTGAGAAAGGTACTTTACCTAGATTGCTCCAGTAATAACCCAACTGTATAAATGGGTAATTGTATGTAAAATAATGTGATATCTGTATAATGTATAACGTGATATCTTGTAACAATTGTAAGTCGCCCTGGATAAGGGCATCTGCTAAGAAATTAATAATAACTATAAGATGGATTATGAACAAAAGGAAGTACTGGAATTGAATTACAGTCATTTAGTTACTAATGCATTAACAAAGAAATCATTTTGTGAAAGCAGCAATGAATATGCCCATTTCTCCATTCCATTTCAAAATGTTCTGTATCTGCGTCTCTCCAACACCACATTTTTCAGTCATTTTCTGTCTTTCCAAGTTCAGTAACTTTAATTCTCTCATCAATGGTCAGATCCTTTCGTTTCTCCATGTTTTCTCTATTCCTTTACAAGAGAGCAACAGATAAAAGCCGATTAAAATGGTTGCGAGTCCATTGCTGGGCACGAAAATTGAGGTCATTGGTCGTGTTAGACAGGTGGTCTCTTAATACGGGTAAATAAAAGCAGAAATATCATTGTGTGGCATGAGGACGGGGTGCCTCGAAGCCTTTATAGCCCCAAACTAAAAATGGCTAATGTCACTCATTGTAACTAATGTAGTCTGCCAATTTATGCCACCCAGTGCTTTACAGGCACTAGGACCCTAGATAAGATTAGATAAAATGTTAAAACTTTATCCCATTCTAACCACAGGTTCAAATTCTGACTAGCTTAAAGCAGTTTGCATTGCCAAACCAAACCAAGCAAGAGTGCAAGAGACAGCTTTTAAAAGTAATTACAGCAATGGGTTTATTGCACGAAACAGTAGAACATACAGGGTAGAAAGACTCCACCACTTGGCTAGGAGCCAAAGTAACAAAGAAAATGATAAACAGGGCTCCCTCTGTTGGCTCGGAGCCAAAGTAGCAAAAAAACAAAAATACACCACAAAAAATATAATAAGCATCCAACAACAAATCTAATGTTCAATCAAAAACACAGGGGTAAAGTGCAATTCATGTGCAAACGCATATCCAGCGTCCTCCCGTGGCAGACAGTCCGGCACCGGATAACCGAACATCTCCCCGATTGGAATCACAACTAAAGAAAATAAACAACAAAACACACAGGAATCAAACACAAATCCAAACCATAATTCTCGCTACAGTCGCTCCCACCCTATACTCCAGCTCCCCCTCCCTCACCTTCTATAGTTTGTGGGCTTGCTATAAAAACAGTGCAATAATGGCTATCTTTAATTTACATAAACAGATGAAGAAATGGAATCCAATTAAGGCCAGACACAAAATACCAAAAACAGTAAAATACGCATCCAACGACAAACAACAAGACAAGGCTAAAAGTACGGGATTTTTCTTCCTCAAAAAAACGAAACTAGATTAGAATAGCACTTATCTCAGGTACACAATTCAATGTTAATTACATCAGTTCGGGGTTACTAAATGAATCGAAAGCTGCAGCATGCAAAGGAACAAACGTGTATGAAAAATAAAATAAAAATAAAAAAGAGAAAACAACACATATTTAAATGCACACGTGGGTACATAATCCTAACACTAAATGAGAAATGCTGCAGCCCCATTCGTCACCCCGTGTGACAATTGGGATGAACTTAAAGTGTTCACATGAGCAGGTGGTCTTTAAATAAAGGTGAAGTGCCCCTTATTCAAGTTTACCATGGCAATACCCTTGTAAACTGTGGTAATAACACAGCATACCAGAGGAAATCATTGTAAATCACAGTCATTCAGAGTAAACTATGGTGAATGTGAATAAGGGTCACAGGATCAGGTTTGAATCCTTGGATATGAGGGTTAAAACAAACAACTTTTTCCTCTGGTAATAATTACAGTTTGATTATTTTTAATATAAAAAATGCAATTCTTGATATCAGAATATTACAGAACGACGATAGTCACATTAGACACAGGAAAGGTGATTACGAACACAAAAGAAAGTAAAAAAAACATGAAAAAGAAATAAATACAAAGTGTGAAATTAACCAGCAATGCAAAATAAATGTGCAAACAAATATCAAGAAGTCAGATAAAGCAAACGTGACTATTCCCTGTGTCTGGATCGTCTACAGTGTGTCACACAGTGGTAGGGCTGCACTTTGTTGTAGAGATACAGTGTAAAATACAGCAGAAATAATTTACACTAACTGAAACACGGGGTGAATAAAGAGGAGATATACTGAACCAGCAGAAAATAAAGTTAAACAACAAGGACGCTAGCTCTGTAAACAAACAATAAAGCAAATAGGTACAGTAAATAAAAAGCAGAGGATCAGTAAACAAATCAAATAAATAAACAGTAATCAAAATAATGAGAAGAAACAATAATCGACGCTCAGGTCCTAGAAGACAAGAAACACAAAGAGTGAGACAGAACGGCATTTCAAACTGGAACCTAAATTGAAATAAATGAAAGTTTAAATGAACCATCCTTAGCTACAATGAATAATGGTGCTTAAATACCCGCATGCGCATCAAACAATTGGATTATATTAAGAATAAATTGCAGCCAGTCACTATTTTCTGTTTATTAATATTCAATCGTCAATATTATCATGCAAATACAATCAAAGCATCATCCCGTTGCTCTATTGATGAATTAATAGAATCGTACATTTAGACATAAACCCATTTAAAAACATCTTCATAAACAACCAGGGCCATGGTGAACCGGTTTACCTGATCAGTTTGTAGTTAAGAACGACCCCGGAAGACAAAAACAGACTCGGCATTCACCATTCCCCAAACTAGCTAACACATCCATTTTATATAAGAACATAAGAACATAAGAAAGTTTACAAACGAGAGGAGGCCATTCGGCCCATCTTGCTCGTTTGGTTGTTAGTAGCTTATTGATCCCAGAATCTCATCAAGCAGCTTCTTGAAGGATCCCAGGGTGTCAGCTTCATCAACATTACTGGGGAGTTGGTTCCAGACCCTCACAATTCTCTGTGTAAAAAAGTGCCTCCTATTTTCTGTTCTGAATGCTCCTTTGTCTAATCTCCATTTGTGACCCCTGGTCCTTGTTTCTTTTTTCAGGTCGAAAAAGTCCCCTGGGTCGACATTGTCTATACCTTTTAGGATTTTGAATGCTTGAATCAGATCACCACGTAGTCTTCTTTGTTCAAGACTGAATAGATTCAAATCTTTTAGCCTGTCTGCATACCATATGCCTTTTAAACCCGGGATAATTCTGGTCACTCTTCTTTGCACTATTTCTAGAGCAGCAATATCCTTTTTGTAGCGAGGTGACCAGAACTGAACACAATATTCAAGATGAGGTCTTACTAATGCATTGTACAGTTTTAACATTGATTTAAATTCAACGCTTTTCACAATATATCCAAGCATCTTGTTGGCCTTTTTTATAGCTTCCCCACATTGAGTAAATGAAGACATTTCTGAGTCAACATAAACTCCTAGGTCTTTTTCATAGATTCCTAATTCAATTTCAGTATCACCCATATGATATTTATAATGCACATTTGTATTGCCTGCATGCAGTACCTTACACTTTTCTCTATTAAATGTCATTTGCCATGTGTCTGCCCAGTTCTGAATCTTGTCTAGATCATTTTCAATGACCTTTGCTGCTGCAACAGTGTTTGCCACTTTTTTGTGTCATCTGCAAATTTAACAAGTTTGCTTACTATACCAGAATCCAAGTCATTAATGTAGATTAGGAATAGCAGAGGACCTAATACTGATCCCTGTGGTACTCCACTGGTTACCTCACTCCATTTTGAGGTTTATCCTCTAATTAGTATTTTGTTTTCTACATGTTAACCACTCCCCAATCCATGTGCATGCATTTCCTTGAATCCCTACTGCGTTCAGTTTGAGAATTAATCTTTTATGCAGGACTTTGTCAAAAGCTTTCTGGAAATCTAAATAAACCATGTCATATGCTTTGCAATTATCCATTATCGATGTTGCATCCTCAAATAGGGGTTCCTAGTATCTCCCTTTTACATAGTCCTAGTGTCCCACATGCTACATTCCACCCCGCTAAATGAATCAATGCCCCATCAATTACCTCAAGGAAACTTGCCAAGTGCGAAAACAAGCATAAGGGACATTGCTACAGTTACTGGACAAACCTGGACACAGGAAGATCTGTAACCTGAATTTTTACCTCCGCCCCTACCTGCTGGCCGTGAGACATTGCAGCTTGTGGAAGATGATGAGGGTTGGGATGGTAGCCTGCTGTGGTCTCCTTTGTCCGTCTAGTTGGCTCATTCAATACAGGGAACTCCTCAACGTCAGGAACAAGCATCATCCTCTCTGCTGGGTTATCTTGTGGGTCAAGTGGCATCCACTGCACATCTAAAATAATGGCGTCTTCATCAGAATCACAATCCTCCATGCTAAAATAATCAAAGGGAATACCTGGATCTAAGACCTCATTCTCCTCTTCCCCGGGTAGTGAGCAGTGTGTTGGACACAGCTCAGCTCAGTCCAATGGACTTGCTTCACTGGCCAAGCGACCTCTACTGGAGCAATCGAATACACAGGTCCCTGGTCAGTGGGACATCGTACAACTCGGTAAAGGGTAGGGTTCCAGGTCCTGGATTTTATTGCGTCCTCTTCTCCAATGATCTTTCTGGTAAACAAGCTGGCCCTCCTAAAGCACAATCCCTCACCTTGTTGTTATGAGCCTCCCCCCCTCTGCTGAGCTGTTGTTTCCATATGGTGTTTAGCACTTTGATACACAGATCTTCAGATTTTCCTGTTGTTCTGCCATCAAGTCTGTACCTCTGCCCCCTGCTGGCCTCTGGCCACATCCTCCAAACAAGAAGTCCATCCACGGTTAATTGAGGTTCTCTGCCAAACATTAAAACACAGGGAGACTGGCCAGTAGACTGATGTGGTGTGGTATTATATGCAAAGAGTACCTGTGGTAAACACTCTGTCCAGCATTGTTTCTTCTCAGAGGGGAGGGTGCGCAAAAGGTCATGTAAGGTCCCGTTGAAGCGTTCGCATTGACCGTTACCTTGCGGCCAATATGGAGTTGTCCTAGTCTTGTGAATGCTGTGCAGTTGGCACAGTTGTCGAATGAGTTCTCCTTCAAAACATCTGCCTTGATCAGAGTGGATCTGTTGTGGGACCCCAGTGGTAGAGAATTCCATCTTCCTCCAAAATCCTATCCCCCTGACGGAATAACTCCAGCACATCCCCGGACAGCTTTGATTAGGCAAATTGTTAGTTGAATTGAGTGTTAATAAATTGAGTTGAAAAAAAGTAATGCAGACACAGGGGGGTCCCCAGGACCAGGATTGAGAACCACTGTTCTAAGGTATATATTAGGCTGTTTCAGAGAACTTTTGAATCCTCAGCAACTCACTGACCTGCCCAGTGGTGGTTACTTATGTTGTCTAAAGTGAACCCACCTGTTAAGCAGTGTGTGCTGGAAAGCCTGGTCAAAACATGGGTGAAGTAAGAGCGCCGTGGCGGTCTTACCTGACAGAGAGAGGTAGCAGGGTTGTGCTAGAGCAGCAGTGTGAGGTAGTGGTTAGGGGGCTCTGGACTCTTGAACCGGAGGAGGGTCGTGGGTTCAGCTCTTACTTTCACTAAAAGCATAGTTTTTTGTATATAATAATATACTATTGTGGATATCAAGAATTGTATTTTTATATAAAAAATGAATACTGATAATTCTTGATATTCAGAATTACATTTTTGATATTAACAACAAAAATTGCTGATATTAAGAATTGCATTATTGATATGAGAAATTCAGGAAATTCATTTTCTCAAGATGACAGAAATGTCCTGAAGTAGACCACTTTAATACTCATACACTCCGGGGCCCATGGCTATTAAAGTGCTCTAACTACAGTTTTGCAGTTTTTGAGATACGTGTATTTTTTCTCATCAATACATTCTAATACAGGACAGTAATCTGATTTCTGACCCCAGACAAGTCTGTAACAAACATCTTTCAACTTCAGAAATATATTACAGTGATGTTTATCTAATGAAGTCAGCTGTCAATGTGATGCCACGTTGCAGCTATTTTGTTTAATGTTTTTTATTTATTCAAATTCAAGCCTGTTATGTAAGTGGCAGTGCCAGCAGCCCCTCCAGTGCTGTGCTCTGGTATAAATATGTCTGCTTCTCCACTGCAACTCTACAGACCTGCCTCGACAGCTCCACACCAGCAGACACCATGAAGACTCTCATGCTCGTTTTCTCCCTGGCTCTCCTCTGCGGCTGTGAGTATTTTATTTCTTAGCAGACAATATCATGTTATTTTTTACATACAATTACCCATTTATACCTAGTACAACCCTGCTGCCTCTCTCTGTTCACTGCTCTCTCTCTCAGAGTATCACTGTGATCGGAGCTGTTTCTATAGGCTAGCTCTGTCATGCAGGTTTCTGATGGCAATGCAGATCTTTATCAAGGTCAATGCTTTTGTTTCCGAAGAGTTGTGGCTCACAAATAATTTGGGCTGATTGGTGATATTCACCTGGAGTTCTGCTATTTGTCCACTTTGTAAAAATATAATTAGGGCTTCTGGTTTTGGGTTTTTATTTTTGTCACCCTGTGAAGTCCTTTTAAACATGTTTTAAGCCAATTTGCTTTCTTTCTTTCTTTCTTTCTTTTTTTCTTTCTTTCTTTCTTTCTTTCTTTCTTTCTTTCTTTCTTTCTTTCTTTCTTTCTTTCTCAAACTCTAATTACTAAAGGAAGTTGTTTGTTTTTACTCTCATATATATCTTGATTGAGTTCATAAACAAGCTTCCCTGTGCGCTTATTCCACCTGATTGTGAGCCTGCATTTCATTCTGGCTTTAGTCTAATCATTGCTGAATTCCGCTTATTATCTTCCACACTTAGTTTCTAGGAGTAGTGCTACTAGTTTGTTTTCTCCTGCTAATTTAACCATGCTTCTCTGTATCTGGCACGCAGGCTTAGCAAATCTTCTTCACTTTTAATTGTTGTTGTTTTCTCTCCTTGTATTACTTATTATTATAATTCAGTTATATTATGATATTTTATTGTATATTTTTCTATTGTATTGAATAGTTTTATTGTTAAGCGCTTTGTGAGGGTGGCTCTCCTTGAAAGATGTTATATAAAATAAAGTTTGATTGATTGATTGTACCTGAATTATTCATTTGTAAATACAAATGTCAGCACATGTAATTTACAGAATTCTGAGCCCAGTGCTGATTCTCAACATTGTGTTTTTCAGATGCAGAGACACTTGTGTGTCATGTTATTGGTGGAGGTACCATTACATGTCGTGAGGGTCTTGATGTTTGTTTCAGTAAGTCTTTTAAAACAAAGCTTATGTGTTGAAATGGGGGTCACTGTGTCCCAATCGTCCCGTAACATTTATATTATCATATGAGAAAAGGGTAAGAGGGGGAAGCCAGTTTATTTTATTCCAAGCCACTGGTGTCAGACTCCATTCCTGTAGGTCGGTACTGCAGTGTCTGCTGGTTTTCATTCCAACTTCTGCTCTCAATTACTTAATAATATTTTGGGACATAGATTAGGGGTTCAGTGTATCTATCTAATTAAATAATTAGAACAAAGAAGTTATTGAGGAGGACTTGCGTGGAATGAAAACTAGCAGACACTGCACTGCAGGACCAGAGTCTGACTGAGAGAGTGAGAGCACAGTCATTCCCAAACCTGTCCCGGAGTGCCCTCCCCCTAACCCCCCCCCACTGGTTTATATTCCAACTGAGCTGCTCTCAATTGAATATTCCAAATTGGGAGAAAACAGGGGTAAAAATAATTGCTGATTCCAAATAAAAAAATATTACAATGAAGTAGCCCACAAGACTTCAGCTTCAGAGAGCGAGACACTCAGTGAGTTACTCAGGCAGAGCTAGAAATGTTTCCATCAAACTGCAAATGAAAGAATTCATGCTTCCTATTTTTTGTCCTTAAAGAACTAATTTTTTTAACTGTTTTTATTTTTCAGAAAAAACTGCTACTATTACAGGTGACGTGATTACGTTTAGAGGATGCATGTTTTCAAAACGTTGTTATGCTGAGCAGAACTGTTGCAAAACCGACAAATGCAATGCATAATTATCATGCTTCCAAATGCATCCTTGAAGGAAATAAAATCTAAAGCATCTTACCCTGTGTCTCTGGTCCTTCTTCTCTGTATGGATAGATTGTATTTGCTTATTAGGAAGGCCTGTAATTTGATTGTTTATGGAAGCCCTGAACTGCAAGATGAAAAAAAAAATAGTGGGATTATCTCATACGTACGTGATAATAACTGGTACTATATGATCTCGTACACATGTGATAATAACTGGTACTATATGATAACTATATGATCTCGTACACATGTGATAATAACTGGTACTATATGATAACTATATGATCTCGTACACATGTGATAATAACTGGTACTATATGATAACTATATGATCTCGTACACATGTGATAATAACTGGTACTATATGATAACTATATGATCTCGTACACATGTGATAATAACTGGTACTATATGATAACTATATGATCTTGTAGATACGTGATAATAACTTGTATGTACGAGAAAACTGTATGATCTTTCACATACGAGATAGCTTTCTTGAACATACGACATCACTGTGCACACGCCAGTTATCATCACGCACGTGCCAGTTATCATCGGATAAGCGCCAAATCTCTCACAGTGATTTGCGCTGCCTCTTCATGAAGGACAGGGTATAGTCTCTGGAGTGCGCTGGTTTCTGTCTCTTCATGAAGGACAGGGTATAGTCTCTGGAGGGTGCTGGTTTCTGTCTCTTCATGAAGGACAGGGTATAGTCTCTGGAGGGTGCTGGTTTGTGTCTCTTCATGAAGGACAGGGTATAGTCTCTGGAGGGTGCTGGTTTCTGTCTCTTCATGAAGGACAGGGTATAGTCTCTGGAGGGTGCTGGTTTCTCTGTCTTCATGAAGGACAGGGTATAGTCTCTGGAGGGCGCTGGTTTCTGTCTCTTCATGAAGGACAGGGTATAGTCTCTGGAGGGCGCTGGTTTCTGTCTCTTCATGAAGGACAGGGTATAGTCTCTGGAGGGTGCTGGTTTCTGTCTCTTCATGAAGGACAGGGTATAGTCTCTGGAGGGCGCTGGTTTCTGTCTCTTCATGAAGGACAGGGTATAGTCTCTGGAGGGTGCTGGTTTCTGTCTCTTCATGAAGGACAGGGTATAGTCTCTGGAGGGTGCTGGTTTCTGTCTCTTCATGAAGGACAGGGTATAGTCTCTGGAGGGCGCTGGTTTCTGTCTCTTCATGAAGGACAGGGTACAGTCTCTGGAGGGCGCTGGTTTCTGTCTCTTCATGAAGGACAGGGTATAGTCTCTGGAGGGGTCTGGTTTCTGTCTCTTCATGAAGGACAGGGTACAGTCTCTGATGAGCGCTGGTTTCTGTCTCTTCATGAAGGACAGGGTACAGTGTCTGGAGGCCGCTGGTTTCTGCCTCTTCATGAAGGACAGGGAACAGTGTCTGATGATCGCTGGTTTCTGTCTCTTCATGAAGGACAGTGTATAGTCTCTGGAGGGTGCTGGTTTCGGTCTCTTCATGAAGGACAGGGTACAGTGTCTGGAGGGCGCTGGTTTCTGTCTCTTCATGAAGGACAGGGTACAGTCTCTGGTGAGCGCTGGTTTCTGTCTCTCATGAAGGACAGGGTATAGTCTTTGGAGGGTGCAGGTTTCTGTCTCTTCATGAAGGACATTGTACAGTCTCTGGTGAGCGCTGGTTTCTGTCTCTTCATGAAGGACAGGGTACAGTGTCTGGAGGGCGCTGGTTTCTGTCTCTTCATGAAGGACAGGGTACAGTGTCTGGAGGGCGCTGGTTTCTGCCTCTTCATCTGCACCTGGCTTTGAGCAGTGAGCTGTAGTTTGATGGCACTTGAGTTGATCTTCACTGTGGCCTGCAGCTCCTTCATCCTCTTTATCTTCTCGCTGTGGAAAGTGACGACCGGACCGGGGACCGGGGGGCGGGTGGGGGGGAGGAGGGGGAGGCCGGGCTGGTTGAGCCTGGTCTGGTTGCGACCCCGTCCTCCCCGCAGGACCCTGCAGCAGAGCGGCGGTGATTTTCTCGGGGGCCAATTGAATGTGCGGGGCCAGAGGGGGGTACTTGGGTTTGGATTCACCTGGGTGTGGGTTTTGTCTGCCTGGGGGTGTGTTTGACCGTGTCTGCCTGTGTGTTTGTGTGTGTGTGTGTATATGTGTGTGAGTGTGTCTGCCTGTGTGTGTGTGTGTGTGTGTGGTCTGTGTGTGTTTGTCTGCCTGGGTGTGTTTGTGTGTGTGTGTGTGTGTGTGTGTGTGGTCTGTGTGTGTTTGTCTGCCTGGGGGTGTGTGTGAGCATGTCTGCCTGTGTGTGTGTGTATATGTGTGTGTGTTTGTCTGCCTGTGTGTGTGTGTGTGTGGTCTGTGTGTGTTTGTCTGCCTGGTGGTGTGTGTGAGCATGTCTGCCTGTGTGTGTGTGTTTGTGTGTGTGTGTGTGTGTTTGACTGCCTGTGTGTGTGTGTCGACTGTGTGTGTGTGTGTGTGGTGTGTGTGTCTTTGTCTGCCTGGGTGTGTGTGTGTCTGCCAGGGTGTGTCTGTCTGGGTGTCTCTATGTGTGTGCGTGTCTCTCCCTAAGTGGGTGTGTGTCAGCCTGGTGTGTGTGTGTCTGCCTGCCTGTGTGTGCGTAAGTGATAGAGTGTCACTGTGTGTGTGTCTGCCTGAGGGTGTGTGTGTGAGTGAGAAATTGTCACTGCGTGTGTTTGTGTGTTTATGTGTGTGGGTAAGAGAGTGTCACTGCGTGTGTGTGTGTGTGTGTGTGAGTGAGTGTCTCACTGTGTTTGTGTGTGTGTGTTTGTGAGTGAGAGGGAGTGTGTTTGTGTGTGTGTGTGTGAGTGAGTCTCACTGTGTGTGTGTGTGTGTGAGTGAGTGAGTGAGTCTCTCTGTGTGTGTGTGAGAGAGTGAGTCTCAATGTGTGTTTGTGAGAGAGTGAGTCTCAATGTGTGTGAGTCTCACTGTGTTTGTGTGTGTGTGTGTGAGTGAGAGGGAGTGTGTTTGTGTGTGTGTGTGTGAGTGAGTCTCACTGTGTGTGTGTGTGTGTGTGAGTGAGTCTCTCTGTGTGTGTGTGAGAGAGTGAGTCTCACTCTGTGTGAGTCTCACTGTGTGTGTGTGTTTCTGAATGAATCTTCACTGCGACCAGCAGCTCCTTCATCTCCTTCATCTTCTCGCTGTGGAAAGTGACGACCGGCCTGGGGACCGAGGGGCGGGTGGGGGGGAGGAGGGTGAGGGTGTGTCTGCCTGTGTGTGTGTGTCTGAGAAAGTCTCACTGTGTGTGTGTTTGTGTGTGTGGTTAAGAGAGTGTCACTGTGTGTGTGTGTGTGTGTGGGTAAGAGAGTGTCACTCTGTGTGTGTGTGTTTGTGTGTGTTGGTAAGAGAGTGTCACTGTGTGTGTGTGTGTGAGTGAGTCTCACTGTGTTTGTGTGTGTGTGTGAGTGAGTGAGTCTCACTGTGTGTGTGTCTTTCAAAATGAATCTTCACTGCGTCCAGCAGCTCCTTCATCTCCTTCATCTTCTCGCTCATCCTTCTCTAGGTGTGGGTGGGAGGTGGGGGTGGGGGGTACTCCAGGACCAGGGTTGAGCTCATCCTTCACTAGCACAGTGCCTGAGGCAAATGCAAAAACTAAACTGCTCTGCCTCGCCTGCACGAACAAATATTATTAAAATACCAGCCTGGAGCTGCTAGCGAAGTGTTATTCATTTGCACCTATCGGCACCTCCCCTATAAAAATATACCATGGTACTTGTTCCAGTGGATTCTGGAACAAGGCACGTTATAATGTTATCAGTGTGAAAGTACAATGGTGTACTGAATAATATATATTGTATATGTATACCTATCCTATTTAGACCATCAATGTACTGTACTGTGTTATGGTCCTATAATACTGTATCACCATAGTACAGCATTGTATTTTTTTATTTCTAAAAAGTATCATGGTATCTAATTGCAACACCATACTGCGGTGCTATGTCTAGTGCTATGGTATAATGTAGCTGTATACCATTGTGTTATTATGGTTGTACTGCATTATAGTACCATAATAGGTCATTGTCCATTGGTTGTATAGGTTGTATACATATATTATACAGCACCATTGAACTTTAACAATGTTACCATCATACCTTGTTCCAAAATCCAGTGGCACAGGAACCATGGTACATTTTTATAGGGTCTTGTCGAAAAGCAGCAATTTTTGTAGCAACAACCTGTCAGTTAGTTAGTTAACTGGCATAATAATGATTTGATAAATACATCAGAAACATTTATTAACACAGCTGCTCACTCAGGGCCTAGTATTGCTGTTTGACAGATACTACCCTTTATTAAGAGACCTGCACTCAAGGAACAGGCAAATTGACACACACACTGAGACACACACACACACACAAACACACACACACACACTGAAACACACACACAGACACACACACACACTGAGACACACACACACACAAACACACACACACTGAAACACACACACAGACACACACACACACTGAGACACACACACACTGAAACACACACACACACACAAACACACACACACTGAAACACACACACACACACTGAGACACACACACACACACACACACTGAGACACACACACACAGAGACACACACACACACTGAGACACACACACACACAGACACACACTGAGACACACACACACACTGAGACACACACACACTGAGACACACACACTGAGACACACACACACTGAGACACACACACACTGAGACACACACACTGGGACACACTGAGACACACACACTTAGACACACACACTGAGACACACACACACACACAAACACACACACTGAAACACACACACTGAGACACACTCACAGACAAACACTGAGACACACACACACACACACTGAGACACACACACTGAGACACACACAAACACACACACACTGAAACACACACACTTAGACACACACACAGACACACACTGAGACACACACACACACACACTGAGACACACACACTGAGAGACACACACAGACACACACTGAGACACACACACACACTAAGACACACACACACACACTGAGACACGCACACATACACTGAGACACACACACTGAAACACACACACAGAAACACACACACTGAGACACACACACACACTGAGACACACACATAGACACACACACTGAAACACACACACTGAGACACACACACACACTGAGAGACACACACACACACATTGACACACACACACTGATACACACAAACACATAGACACACACACATACACTGAAACACACACTGACACACACACTGAGAGACACACACTGAGACACACACACAAACACACATTGAGACACACACACACAGAGACACACTCTGAGACACACACACACTGGGACACACACACACACACTGAGAAACACACACAGAAACAAAGACACAGACAGACACACACAGACTAAAACACGCACACACACAGACATACACACACTGAGACACACACACACTGAGACACAACACACACACTGAAACACACACACATACTGAGACACACACACACACACTGAAACACACACACACAGAAACACACACACACACTGAGAGAGACACCCACAGACACACACACTGAAACACACACACTGAGACACACACACACACTGAGACACACACACACACTGACACACACACACACACTGAGACACACACACACACACACACAGATACACACAGACACACACATACACTGAAACACACACAGACACAAACACACTGAGACACACACACACACTGAGTCACACACACAGAGACACACACACACTGAGGCACACACACTGAGGCACACACACTGAGAAACACACACAGAAACACACACAGAGACACACAGACTGAGACACACACAGACTGAGAGAGACACACACACAGACACACACACTGAAACACACACACTGAGAGAGACACAGACACAGACACACACACACTGAAACACACACACTGAGACACACACACATACACACTGAGACACACACACACACTGACACACACACACACACTGAGGCACACACACACTGAGAAACACACACAGACACACACACACTGAAACACACACTCTGAGACACACACACACACTGAGACACACAAACACACTGAGACACACACACACACTGAGACATACACACTGACACACAAACACACACTGAGACACATACACAGACACACACTGAAACACACACATACTGAGACACAGACACACTGAGATACAAACACATACACTACCGGTCAAAAGTTTTAGAACACCTCAATTTTTCCAGTTTTTATTGAAATTTACACAGTTTAATGTCTCAGTGTACTCTGAAATTAAAGCATAGAACAAATAAACAATTGGAGATAAAAAAAGAAATCATGGAATCGTTTGGTTTAACAAAATTTTATCTAAATTTTTGACTCATCAAAGTAGCCACCTTTTGCAGATATAACAGCCGAACACACTCGTGGCATTCTTTCTACAATGGAAATCAAATATTGTTTGGAAAGTTCTTCCCAACACTGTTGCAGAAGTTCCCACAAATGTGTTGCACTTGTAGGTTGCTTTGCTTTCACCCTTCTGTCCAGTTCATCCCAAAACAGCTTGATGGGGTTTAAGTCTGGATACTCTGCTGGCCATTCCATGATTTGAAGCCTACCGTCTTGTTCTTTTCTTCTAAGGTAGTTCTGACATAGCCTGGAGGTATGTTTTGGGTCATTATCTTGCTGTAGGATGAACCCCTGACCAACTAGGCGTATACCAGAGGGTATTGCATGGCGCCTCAAAATGCTGTGGTAGTAGTTTTGGTTCAGGGTGCCACTCACTCTGTGCAAGTCGCCGACTCTGGATCCAGCAAAAGAACCCCAGACCATCACGCTTCCTCCTCCATGTTTGACAGTTGGTGTCACACACCGAGGAACCATCCTTTCACCTACTCGACGGCGTACAAAAACCCTGCGTGATGAACCGAAGATTTCAAATTTTGATTCATCGGTCCATAAGACCTTCTTCCAGTCTTCAGTAGTCTTCATGGCCCAGGCAAGCCTCTTTTTCTTATTTTGCCATCTTAGCAATGGCTTTCTTACTGCCACTCGACCTGTCAAACCTGCAGCTCAAAGTCTTCTCCTCACAGTTGAAACTGAGATTTGCTTACTTCGACCAGTGTTAAGCTGTGCTTGAAGCTGTTGTCCTGTGAGCCGCCTATCACCCAAGCTGTTGACTCTCAGAAACTTGTCGTCTGATTCTGTTTGTTCCCTGAGAATGGCCTTTTTGTATAACTCTGAAATGTACATTATTTTTCACTAAAACACACACACTGAGACACACACAGAGACACACACATACAGACACACACAGACAATGAGACACACACACACTGAGACAGACACACACACACAGAGACACTGAGACACACACACACACAGACACTGAGACACACACACTGAGTAACACACACAGAGACACACACATACACTGAGACACACACACACTAAAACACACACACTGAGACACACACAGACACACTGAGACCTACACGCTTGCTCATCCTTCTCTAGGCGTGGGTGGGAGGTGGGGGTGGGGGGTACCCCAGGACCAGGGTTGAGCTCATCCTTCACTAGCACAGTGCCTGAGGCAAATGCAAAAACTAAACTGCTCTGCCTCGCCTGCACGAACAAATATTATTAAAATACCAACCTGGAGCTGCTAGCGAAGTGTTATTCATTTGCACCTATCGGCACCTCCCCTATAAAAATATACCATGGTACTTGTTCCAGTGGATTCTGGAACAAGCACGTTATAATGTTATCAGTGTGAAAGTACAATGGTGTACTGAATAATATATATATTGTATATGTATACCTATCCTATTTAGACCATCAATGTACTGTACTGTGTTATGGTCCTATAATACTGTATCACCATAGTACAGCATTGTATTTTTTTATTTCTAAAAAGTATCATGGTATCTAATTGCAACACCATACTGCGGTGCTATGTCTAGTGCTATGGTATAGTGTAGCTGTATACCATTGTGTTATTATGGTTGTACTGCATTATAGTACCATAATAGGTCATTGTCCATTGGTGGTATAGGTTGTATACATATATTATACAGCACCATTGAACTTTAACACTGTTACCATCATACCTTGTTCCAAAATCCAGTGGCACAGGAACCTTGGTACATTTATATAGGGTCTTGTCGAAAAGCAGCAATTTTTGTAGCAACAACCTGTCAGTTAGTTAGTTAACTGGCATAATAATGATTTGATAAACACATCAGAAACATTTATTAACACAGCTGCTCACTCAGGGCCTAGTATTGCTGTTTGACAGATACTACCCTTTATTAAGAGACCTGCACTCAAGGAACAGGCAAATTGTAGCCTGTGTGTCCAGCATCTGGTTGCTCAATAGCAGCCTCTTCTCAACACAAAGCCCCCCCAATACATTTTCTATTTCTCTCCAACATGCCTTCCTGTAATTATGTGTGTCTAAAATACACTGTAAAAGACTAGGGCAGCAGTGTGGAGCAGTGGTTAGGGCTCTGGACTCTTGACCGGAGGGTTGTGGGTTCAATCCCCAGTGGGGGACACTGCTGTTGTACCCTTGAGAAAGGTACTTTACCTAGATTGCTCCAGTAAAAACCCAACTGTATAAATGGGTAATTGTGTGTAAAATAATGTGATATATGTATAACGTGATATCTTGTAACAATTGTAAGTCGCCCTGGATAAGGGCATCTGCTAAGAAATTAATAATAACTATAAGATGGATTATGAACAAAAGGAAGTACTGGAATTGAATTACAGTCATTTAGTTACTAATGCATTAACAAAGAAATCATTTTGTGAAAGCAGCAATGAATATGCCCATTTCTCCATTCCATTTCAAAATGTTCTGTATCTGCGTCTCTCCAACACCACATTTTTCAGTAACTTTAATTCTCTCATCAATGGTCAGATCCTTTCGTTTCTCCATGTTTTCTCTATTCCTTTACAAGAGAGCAACAGATAAAAGCCGATTAAAATGGTTGCGAGTCCATTGCTGGGCAGGAAAATTGAGGTCATTGGTCGTGTTAGACAGGTGGTCTCTTAATACAGGTAAATAAAAGCAGAAATATCATTGTGTGGCACGAGGACGGGGTGCCTCGCAAGCCTTTATAGCCCCAACCTAAAAATGGCTAATGTCACTCATTGTAACTAATGAAGTCTGCCAATTTATGCCACCCAGTGCTTTACAGGGCACTAGGACCCTAGATAATATTAGATAAAATGTTAAAACTTTATCCCCTTCTAACCACAGGTTCAAATTCTGACTAGCTTAAAGCAGTTTGCATTGCCAAACCAAACCAAGCAAGAGGGCAAGAGACAGCTTTTAAAAGTACTTACAGCAATGGGTTTATTGCACGAAACAGTAGAACATAAAGGGTAGAAAGACTCCACCACTTGGCTAGGAGCCAAAGTAACAAAGAAAATGATAAACGGGGCTCCCTCTGTTGGCTCGGAGCCAAAGTAGCAAAAAAACAAAAATACACCACAAAAAATATAATAAGCATCCAACAAAAAATCTAATGTTCAATCAAAAACACAGGGGTAAAGTGCAATTCATGTGCAAACGCATATCCAGCGTCCTCCCGTGGCAGACAGTCCGGCACCGGATAACCGAACATCTCCCCGATTGGAATCACAACTAAAGAAAATAAACAACAAAACACACAGGAATCAAACACAAATCCAAACCATAATTCTCGCTACAGTCGCTCCCACCCTATACTCCAGCTCCCCCTCCCTCACCTTCTATAGTTTGTGGGCTTGCTATAAAAACAGTGCAATAATGGCTATCTTTAATTTACATAAACAGACGAAGAAATGGAATCCAATTAAGGCCAGACACAAAATACCAAAAACAGTACAATACGCATCCAACGACAAACAACAAGACAAGGCTAAAAGTACGGGATTTTTCTTCCTCAAAAAAACGAAACTAGATTAGAATAGCACTTATCTCAGGTACACAATTCAATGTTAATTACATCAGTTCGGGGTGACTAAATGAATCGAAAGCTGCAGCACGCAAAGGAACAAACGTGTATGAAAAATAAAATAAAAATAAAAAAGAGAAAACAACACATATTTAAATGCACACGTGGGTACATAATCCTGACACTAAATGAGAAATGCTGCAGCCCCATTCGTCACCCCGTGTGACAATTGGGATGAACTTAAAGTGTTCACATGAGCAGGTGGTCTTTAAATAAAGGTGAAGTGCCCCTTATTCAAGTTTACCATGGCAATACCCTTGTAAACTGTGGTAATAACACAGCATACCAGATGAAATCATTGTAAATCACAGTCATTCAGAGTAAACCATGGTGAACGTGAATAAGGGTCACAGGATCAGGTTTGAATCCTTGGATATGAGGCTTAAAACAAACAACTTTTTCCTCTGGTAATAATTACACTTTGATTATTTTTAATATAAAAAATGCAATTCTTGATATCAGAATATTACAGAACGACGATAGTCACATCAGACACAGGAAAGGTGATTACGAACACAAAAGAAAGTAAAAAAAACATGAAAAAGAAATAAATACAAAGTGTGAAATTAACCAGCAATGCAAAATAAATGTGCAAACAAATATCAAGAAGTCAGATAAAGCAAACGTGACTATTCCCTGTGTCTGGATCGTCTACAGTGTGTCACACAGTGGTAGGGCTGCACTTTGTTGTAGAGATACAGTGTAAAATACAGCAGAAATAATTTACACTAACTGAAACACGGGGTGTATAAAGAGGAGATATACTGAACCAGCAGAAAATAAAGTTAAACAACAAGGACGGTAGCTCTGTAAACAAACAATAAAGCAAATAGGTACAGTAAATAAAAAGAAGAGGATCAGTAATACAAATCAAATAAATAAACAGTAATCAAAATAATGAGAAGAAACAATAATCGACGCTCAGGTCCTAGAAGACAAGAAACACAAAGAGTGAGACAGAACGGCATTTCAAACTGGAAGCTAAATTGAAATAAATGAAAGTTTAAATGAACCATCCTTAGCTACAATGAATAATGGTGCTTAAATACCCGCATGCGCATCAAACAATTGGATTATATTAAGAATAAATTGCAGCCAGTCACTATTTTCTGTTTATTAATATTCAATCGTCAATATTATCATGCAAATACAATCAAAGCATCATCCCGTTGCTCTATTGATAAATTAATAGAATCGTACATTTAGACATAAACCCATTTAAAAACATCTTCATAAACAACCAGGTGAACCGGTTTACCTGATCAGTTTGTAGTTAAGAACGACCCCGGAAGACGAAAACAGACTCGGCATTCACCATTCCTCAAACTAGCTACCACATCCATTTTATATAAGAACATAAGAACATAAGAAAGTTTACAAACGAGAGGAGGCCATTTGGCCCATCTTGCTCGTTTGGTTGTTAGTAGCTTACTGATCCCAGAATCTCATCAAGCAGCTTCTTGAAGGATCCCAGGGTGTCAGCTTCAACAACATTACTGGGGAGTTGGTTCCAGACCCTCACAATTCTCTGTGTAAAAAAGTGACTCCTATTTTCTGTTCTGAATGCTCCTTTGTCTAATCTCCATTTGTGACCCCTGGTCCTTGTTTCTTTTTTCAAGTCGAAAAAGTCCCCTGGGTCGACATTGTCTATACCTTTTAGAATTTTGAATGCTTGAATCAGATCGCCGCGTAGTCTTCTTTGTTCAAGACTGAATAGATTAAATTCTTTTAGCCTGTCTGCACATGACATGCCTTTTAAACCCAGGATAATTCTGGTCGCTCTTCTTTGCACTCTTTCTAGAGCAGCAATATCCTTTTTGTAGCGAGGTGACCAGAACTGAACACAATATTCTAGGTGAGGTCTTACTAATGCATTGTACAATTTTAACATTACTTCCCTTGATTTAAATTCAACACTTCTCACAATATATCCGAGCATCTTGTTGGCCTTTTTTATAGCTTCCCCACATTGTCTAGATGAACACATTTCTGAGTCAACATAAACTCCTAGGTCTTTTTCATAGATTCCTAATTCAATTTCAGTATCTCCCATATGATATTTATAATGCACATTTGTATTGCCTGCATGCAGTACCTTACACTTTTCTCTATTAAATGTCATTTGCCATGTGTCTGCCCAGTTCTGAATCTTGTCTAGATCATTTTCAATGACCTTTGCTGCTGCAACAGTGTTTGCCACTTTATTGTGTCATCTGCAAATTTAACAAGTTTGCTTACTATACCAGAATCCAAGTCATTAATGTAGATTAGGAATAGCAGAGGACCTAACACTGATCCCTGTGGTAGTCCACTGGTTACCTCGCTCCATTTTGAGGTTTCTCCTCTAATTAGTACTTTCTGTTTTCTACATGTTAACCTCTCCCCAATACATGTGCATGCATTTCCTTGAATCCCTACTGCGTTCAGTTAGAGAATTAATCTTTTATGCGGGACTTTGTCAAAAGCTTTCTGGAAATCTAAATAAACCATGTCATATGCTTTGCAATTATCCATTATCGATGTTGCATCCTCAAATAGGGGTTCCTAGTATCTTCCTTTTGCATGGTCCTAGTGTCCCACTAGCTACATTCCACCCCCGCTAAATGAATCAATGCCACATCAATTACCCCAAGGAAACTTGCCAAGTGCGAAAACAAGCATAAGGGACATTGCTACAGTTGCTGGATAACCTGGACACAGGAAGATCTGTAACCTGAATTTTTACCTCCGCCCCTACCTGCTGGCCGTGAGACATTGCAGCTTGTGGAAGATGATGAGAGTTGGGATGGTAGCCTGCTGTGGTCTCCTTTGTCCGTCTAGTTGGCTCATTCAATACAGGGAACTCCTCAACATCAGGAACAAGCATCATCCTCTCTGCTGGGTTATCTTGTGGGTCAAGTGGCATCCACTGCACCTCTAAAATAATGGCGTCCTCATCAGAATCACAATCCTCCATGCTAAAATAATCAAAGGGAATACCTGGATCTAAGACCTTATTCTCCTCTTCCCCGGGTAGTGAGCAGTGTGCTGGACACAGCTCAGTCCGATGGACTTGCTTCACTGGCCAAGCGACCTCTACTGGAGCAATCGAATACACAGGTCCCTGGTCAGTGGGACATCATACAACTCGGTAAAGGGTAGGGTTCCAGGTCCCGGATTTTATTGCGTCCTCTTCTCCAATGATCTTTCTGGTAAACAAGCTGGCCCTCCTAAAGCACAATCCATCACCTTGCTGTTATTAGCCTTCCCCCTCTGCTGAGCTGTTGTTTCCATATGGTGTTTAGCACTTTGATACACAGATCTTCAGATTTTCCTGTTGTTCTGCCATCCAGTCTGTACCTCTGCCCCCTGCTGGCCTCTGGCCACATCCTCCAAACAAGAACTCCATCCACGGTTAATTGAGGTTCTCTGCCAAACATTAAAACACAGGGAGACTGGCCAGTAGAATGATGTGGTGTGGTACTATATGCAAAGAGTACCTGTGGTAAACACTCTGTCCAGCATTGTTTCTTCTCAGAGGGGAGGGTGCGCAAAAGGTCATGTATGGTCCCGTTGAAGCGTTCGCATTGACCGTTATCTTGCGGCCAATATGGAGTTGTCCTAGTCTTGTGAATGCTGTGCAGTTGGCACAGTTCTCGAATGAGTTCTCCCTCAAAACATCTGCCTTGATCAGAGTGGATCTGTTGTGGGACCCCAGTGGTAGAGAATTCCATCTTCCTCCAAAATCCTATCCCCCTGACGGAATAACTCCAGCACATCCCCGGACAGCTTTGATTAGGCAAATTGTTAGTTGAATTGAGTGTTAATAAATTGAGTTGGAAAAAAGTAATGCAGACACAGGGGGGTCCCCAGGACCAGGATTGAGAACCACTGTTCTAAGGTATATATTAGGCTGTTTCAGAGAACTTTTGAATCATCAGCAACTCACTGACCTGCCCAGTGGTGGTTACTTATGTTGTCTAAAGTGAACCCACCTGTTAAGCAGTGTGTGCTGGAAAGCTTGGTCAAAACATGGGTGAAGTAAGAGCACCGTGGCGGTCTTACCTGACAGAGAGAGGTAGCAGGGTTGTGCTAGAGCAGCAGTGTGAGGTAGTGGTTAGGGGGCTCTGGACTCTTGACCCGGAGGAGGGTCGTGGGTTCAGCTCTTACTTTCACTAAAAACATAGTTTTTTGTATATAATAATATACTATTGTGGATATTAAGAATTGTATTTTTATATAAAAAATGAATACTGATAATTCTTGATATTCAGAATTACATTTTTAATATTAACAACAAAAGTTGCTGATATTAAGAATTGCATTATTGATATGAGAAATTCAGGAAATTCATTTTCTCAAGATGACAGAAATGTCCTGAAGTAGACCATTTTAATACTCATACACTCCGGGGCCCATGGCTATTAAAGTGCTCTAACTACAGTTTTGCAGTTTTTGAGATACGTGTATTTTTTTCTCATCAATACATTCTAATACAGGACAGTAATCTGAATTCTGACCCAGACAAGTCTGTGACAAACATCTTTCAGCTTCAGAAATATATTACTTATTAATGAAGTCAGCTGTCAATGTGATGCCACGTTGCAGCTATTTTGTTTAATGTTTTTTATTTATTCAAATTCAAGCCTGTTATGTAAGTGGCAGTGCCAGCAGCCCCTCCAGTGCTGTGCTCTAGTGCTCCAGTGTGCTCCAGTTTATTTTATTCCAAGCCACTGGTGTCAGACTCCATTCTTGTAGGTCGGTACTGCAGTGTCTGCTGGTTTTGATTCCAACTTCTGCTCTCAATTACTTAATAATATTTTGGGACATAGATTAGGGGTTCAGTGTATCTAGCTAATTAAATAATTAGAACAAAGAAGTCATTTAGGAGGACTTGCGTGGAATGAAAACTAGCAGACACTGCACTGCAGGACCAGAGTCTGACTGACTGACACCCCTGCTCCAAATCAATCCCTGCAGCCACGGCACTGGAGAGGCTGTACAGCAGTCATTCCCAAACCTGTCCCGGAGTACCCCCCCCAAACCCCCCCGCCCCGCACCGCCCCGCTGGTTTTTATTCCAACTGAGCTGCTCTCAATTGAATATTCCAAATTGGGAGAAAACAGGGGTAAAAATAATTGCTGATTCCAAATAAAAAAATATTACAATGATGTAGCCCACAAGACTTCAGCTTCAGAGAGCGAGACACTCAGTGAGTTACTCAGGCAGAGCTAGAAATGTTTCCATCAGACTGCAAATGAAAGAATTCATGCTTCCTATTTTTTGTCCTTGTAGAACTAATTTTTTTAACTGTTTTTATTTTTCAGAATATACAGTTGAAGATATTACGTTTAGAGGATGCTTGTTTTCAAAACGTTGTTATGCTGCGCAGTACTGTTGCAAAACCGACAAATGCAATGCATAATTATCATGCTTCCAAATGCATCCTTGAAGGAAATAAAATCTAAAGCATCTTACCCTGTGTATCTGGTCCTTCTTCTCTGTATGGATAGATTGTATTTGCTTATTAGGAAGGCCTGTAATTTGATTGTTTATGGAAGCCCTGAACTGCAAGATGAAAACAAAAATAGTGGGATTAATAACTGGTACTATATGATAACTACATGATCTAGTACACATGTGATAATAACTGGTACTATATGATAACTATATGATCTCGTACACATGTGATAATAACTGGTACTATATGATAACTACATGATCTCGTACACATGTGATAATAACTGGTACTATATGATAACTATATGATCTTGTAGATATGTGATAATAACTTGTATGTACGAGAAAACTGTATGATCTTTCACATACGAGATAGCTTTCTTGAACATACGACATCATTGTGCACACGCCAGTTATCATCACGCACGTGCCAGTTATCATCGGATAAGCGCCAAATCTCTCACAGTGATTTGCGCTGCCTCTTCATGAAGGACAGGGTATAGTCTCTGGAGGGTGCTGGTTTCTGTCTCTTCATGAAGGACAGGGTATAGTCTCTGGAGGGTGCTGGTTTCTGTCTCTTCATGAAGGACAGGGTATAGTCTCTGGAGGGTGCTGGTTTCTGTCTCTTCATGAAGGACAGTGTATAGTCTCTGGAGGGTGCTGGTTTCTGTCTCTTCATGAAGGACAGGGTATAGTCTCTGGAGGGCGCTGGTTTCTGTCTCTTCATGAAGGACAGGGTATAGTCTCTGGAGGGTGCTGGTATCTGTCTCTTCATGAAGGACAGGGTATAGTCTCTGGAGGGCGCTGGTTTCTGCCTCTTCATGAAGGACAGGGTATAGTCTCTGGAGGGCGCTGATTTAAGAATTATATTATGCACTTGCAGTTCTGGCTAAATTTTTAATGATTAAAGCTTTGAATTTTATACTTACAAAATTGTCCACTTCCAAACAAAACAAACCACAGACAATGTGAATTTTATCATTTTATTACACAAAACAGATCTCTAGATAATATTTCAAACAGAAACATACATTTAACTAACATTGGCAACTTTTTCCAGAATGAAAAGTATATTTACCATTGATGAAATACAGGAGGTTGAAAAGGTGTGGTTGCAACAACTCGGGTCTAAACTCAGTCAATGAAGAATTCCACTTGCGTAGCAAAAATCCCAATGGTTAGCCAAAGGTTTTTGATCCGTTCCAGGTTTTGTCAGTGTCTTTGAAGAAGGAAGTGGTGTTCTCTTTGAATCAAAGTTATTGACTATCCCACGTTGATCTTCACTTGAAGTTTTTAATAACAGCGCTCCTTATTGTAAGGTATAGTGAATAAATATAATAATTGTCCAGCTTACGCTACCCAACAAAGTTACCTTGGCTGACAATATTTAATTAAACCAAATTTGTTTTACCTTTTCAGTTTTCACAGCTTTCAAAGTTTCCTTTAATAGTTCAAGTTTTCTTCCAACAGTTTTCACAAATTTTCACAGGAAATGGTAGTTTGGTCCTCAAATCAAATGGTCACAAGTAGATGGAATTTCTTTAGACATCCTTCTAGTGCACAAAACCTTTTCTTAAACTTTCACCAAAGGGGTGTGTTTGCACTCTCAGCCAATCACTGTCTCTCTCAAAATAAGTTCTTTGATTGGTGGCTGATATCAGAAAGATGTGTATTTTAACTTCAAAGGTTTTTTAACTTAATTACCTAATTTTTAAATGAATGATGTAAAACTTGTTTTTCTCATAACTTCCTTAATCTGACTTGGATTTTCATTTGACCTGTAAATCTGTGTTGCTCAGTCCAATATGAATATTTTGATACCAGATTGGATATACACAACCAAATCTGTCATCTCGGTACACTGTTTCACCCTTTTGACTTAACTATAACATTTTAGGAAAACATTTTACTAAAGTCTATATTACAATACATGTATCTATTTAGTTTAATGTAAAAAGTTGTTTTACAATATTTCAAATCACTGTTTTCAGTATTTTCTCCATATAAACAGTTAAGTCATTATAGTTTTCCCTCAAAATGCCAAGTTACAAGTTTGTAAAAGATTCATCAAACTTTATTGATTAATAAGATCTTGCATCAATATCATGTGTTCTCATATAATTCTTAATTTCTCTTAAGAGAAATACTTTAATCATCACAGCATGCTTGCCCTGCAATTCCATTGCTCCCCCTACTTAGAACAGAACAATAAATTACTCAGATCTCTCCAGACCATTGTCACCTTTTTGGAGACGCTTAACTTCAAATAACTGGTATCTTCCAGGACCAGTTGCATATCTGTTCCTGTGTCTGTTTCTTAATCTAATCAAGAATCACTTTTAAATTTCCAAAGACCTTTTGCCATTCATTGATTATACAGAGTTCTTAAACCTTAAACCTATTCTACAGCCGCATCTGTAGAGGAGAGGAATTGAAAAAAGGGGGAAAATCAAAACACAGATACATTCCAACCATCTGTATTAGTAAAATTAAAAATTACATTCAATCATTAATTTTCCCCAGAGCTGGTTTCTGTCTCTTCATGAAGGACAGGGTATAGTCTCTGGAGGGCACTGGTTTCTGTCTCTTCATGAAGGACACGGTACAGTCTCTGATGAGCGCTGGTTTCTGTCTCTTCATGAAGGACAGGGTACAGTGTCTGGAGGGCGCTGGTTTCTGTCTCTTCATGAAGGTCAGGGTACAGTCTCTGGTGAGCTCTGGTTTCTGTCTCTTCATGAAGGACAGGGTACAGTCTCTGGTGAGCGCTGGTTTCTGTCTCTTCATGAAGGACAGGGTACAGTGTCTGGAGGGCACTGGTTTCTGTCTTTCATGAAGGACAGGGTACAGTGTCTGGAGGGCGCTGGTTTCTGTCTCTTCATGAAGGACAGGGTACAGTCTATGGTGAGCTCTGGTTTCTGTCTCTTCATGAAGGACAGGGTACAGTCTCTGGTGAGCACTGGTTTCTGTCTCTTCATGAAGGACAGGGTACAGTGTCATGAGGGCACTGGTTTCTGTCTTTCATGAAGGACAGGGTACAGTGTCTGGAGGGCGCTGGTTTCTGCCTCTTCATCTTCACCTGGCTTTGAGCAGTGAGCTGAAGTTTGATGGCACTCGAGTTGATCTTCACTGTGGCCAGCAGCTCCTTCATCCTCTTTATCTTCTCGCTGTGGAAAGTGACGACCGGCCTGGGGACCGGGGGGCGGGTGGGGGGGAGAAGGGGGAGGCCGGGCTGGTTGAGCCTGGTCTGGTTGCGGCCCCGTCCTCCCCGCAGGCCCCTGCAGCAGAGCGGCGGTGATTTTCTCGGGGGCCAATTGAATTTGCGGGGCCAGAGGGGGTTACTTGGGTTTGGATTCACCTGGGTGTGGGTTTTGTCTGCCTGGGGGTGTGTTTGACCGTGTCTGCCTGTGTGTTTGTGTGTGTGTGTATATGTGTGTGAGCGTGTCTGCCTGTGTGTGTGTGTGTGTGTGTGTGTGTGTGGTCTGTGTGTGTTTGTCTGCCTGGGTGTGTGTGTGTCTGCCAGGGTGTGTCTGTCTGGGTGTCTGTATGTGTGTGCGTGTCTCTCCCTAAGTGGGTGTGTGTCGGCCTGGTGTGTGTGTGTCTGCCTGCCTGTGTCTGTGTGTGTGTGTCTGCCTGCCTGTGTGTGTGTGAGTGATAGAGTGTCACTGTGTGTGTGTCTGCCTGAGGGTGTGTGTGTGAGTGAGAAAGTGTCACTGCGTGTGTTTGTGTGTTTATGTGTGTGGGTAAGAGAGTCTCACTGTGTGTGTGTGTGTGTGTGTGAGAGTGAGAGGGAGTGTGTTTGTGTGTGTGTGTGAGTGAGTCTCACTTTGTGTGTGAGTGAGTCTCACTGTGTGAGTGAGTGAGTGAGTCTCACTGTGTGTGTGTGAGAGAGTGAGTCTCACTGTGTGTGAGTCTCACTGTGTGTGTGTGTGTGTGAGAGTGAGAGGGAGTGTGTTTGTGTGTGTGTGTGAGTGAGTCTCACTGTGTGTGTGAGTGAGTCTCACTGTGTGAGTGAGTGAATCTCTCTGTGTGTGTGTGTGAGAGAGTGAGTCTCACTGTGTGTGAGTCTCACTGTGTGTGTGTGTTTCTGAATGAATCTTCACTGTGACCAGCAGCTCCTTCACCCCCTTCATCTTCTCGCCCATCCTTCTCTAGGTGTGGGTGGGAGGTGGGGGTGGGGGGTACTCCAGGACCAGGGTTGAGCTCATCCTTCACTAGCACAGTGCCTGAGGCAAATGCAAAAACTAAACTGCTCTGCCTCGCCTGCACGAACAAATATTATTAAAATACCAGCCTGGAGCTGCTAGCGAAGTGTTATTCATTTGCACCTATCGGCACCTCCCCTATAAAAATATACCATGGTACTTGTTCCAGTGGATTCTGGAACAAGGCACGTTATAATGTTATCAGTGTGAAAGTACAATGGTGTACTGAATAATATATGTATTGTATATGTATACCTATCCTATTTAGGATATATTATCCTATAATACTGTATCACCATAGTACAGCATTGTATTTTTTTATTTCTAAAAAGTATCATGGTATCTAATTGCAACACCATACTGCGGTGCTATGTCTAGTGCTATGGTATAGTGTAGCTGTATACCATTGTGTTATTATGGTTGTACTGCATTATAGTACCATAATAGGTCATTGTCCATTGGTGGTATAGGTTGTATACATATATTATACAGCACCATTGAACTTTAACACTGTTACCATCATACCTTGTTCCAAAATCCAGTGGCACAGGAACCATGGTACATTTTTATAGGGTCTTGTCGAAAAGCAGCAATTTTTGTAGCAACAACCTGTCAGTTAGTTAGTTAACTGGCATAATAATGATTTGATAAATACATCAGAAACAGTTATTAACACAGCTGCTCACTCAGGGCCAAGTATTGCTGTTTGACAGATACTACCCTTTATTAAGAGACCTGCACTCAAGGAACAGGCAAATTGTAGCCTCAAATTCTGACTAGCTTAAAGCAGTTTGCATTGCCAATCCAAACCAAGCAAGAGTGCAAGAGACAGCTTTTAAAAGTACTTACAGCAATGGGTTTATTGCACGAAACAGTAGAACATAAAGGGTAGAAAGACTCCACCACTTGGCTAGGAGCCAAAGTAACAAAGAAAATGATAAACGGGGCTCCCTCTGTTGGCTCGGAGCCAAAGTAGCAAAAAAACAAAAATACACCACAAAAAATATAATAAGCTTCCAACAAAAAATCTAATGTTCAATCAAAAACACAGGGGTAAAGTGCAATTCATGTGCAAACGCATATCCAGCGTCCTCCCGTGGCAGACAGTCCGGCACTGGATAACCGAACATCTCCCCGATTGGAATCACAACTAAAGAAAATAAACAACAAAACACACAGGAATCAAACACAAATCCAAACCAGAATTCCAGCTACAGTCGCTCCCACCCTATACTCCAGCTCCCCCTCCCTCACCTTCTATAGTTTGTGGGCTTGCTATAAAAACAGTGCAATAATGGCTATCTTTAATTTACATAAACAGACGAAGAAATGGAATCCAATTATGGCCAGACACAAAATACCAAAAACAGTACAATACGCATCCAACGACAAACAACAAGACAAGGCTAAAAGTACGGGATTTTTCTTCCTCAAAAAAACGAAACTAGATTAGAATAGCACTTATCTCAGGTACACAATTCAATGTTAATTACATCAGTTCGGGGTGACTAAATGAATCGAAAGCTGCAGCACGCAAAGGAACAAACGTGTATGAAAAATAAAATAAAAATAAAAAAGAGAAAACAACACATATTTAAATGCACACGTGGGTACATAATCCTAACACTAAATGAGAAATGCTGCAGCCCCATTCGTCACCCCGTGTGACAATTGGGATGAACTTAAAGTGTTCACATGAGCAGGTGGTCTTTAAATAAAGGTGAAGTGCCCCTTATTCAAGTTTACCATGGCAATACCCTTGTAAACTGTGGTAATAACACAGCATACCAGAGGAAATCATTGTAAATCACAGTCATTCAGAGTAAACCATGGTGAACGTGAATAAGGGTCACAGGATCAGGTTTGAATCCTTGGATATGAGGCTTAAAACAAACAACTTTTTCCTCTGGTAATAATTACAGTTTGATTATTTTTAATATAAAAAATGCAATTCTTGATATCAGAATATTACAGAACGACGATAGTCACATCAGACACAGGAAAGGTGATTACGAACACAAAAGAAAGTAAAAAAAAACATGAAAAAGAAATAAATACAAAGTGTGAAATTAACCAGCAATGCAAAATAAATGTGCAAACAAATATCAAGAAGTCAGATAAAGCAAACGTGACTATTCCCTGTGTCTGGATCGTCTACAGTGTGTCACACAGTGGTAGGGCTGCACTTTGTTGTAGAGATACAGTGTAAAATACAGCAGAAATAATTTACACTAACTGAAACACGGGGTGAATAAAGAGGAGATATACTGAACCAGCAGAAAATAAAGTTAAACAACAAGGACGCTAGCTCTGTAAACAAACAATAAAGCAAATAGGTACAGTAAATAAAAAGCAGAGGATCAGTAAACAAATCAAATAAATAAACAGTAATCAAAATAATGAGAAGAAACAATAATCGACGCTCAGGTCCTAGAAGACAAGAAACACAAAGAGTGAGACAGAACGGCATTTCAAACTGGAACCTAAATTGAAATAAATGAAAGTTTAAATGAACCATCCTTAGCTACAATGAATAATGGTGCTTAAATACCCGCATGTGCATCAAACATTTGGATTATATTAAGAATAAATTGCAGCCAGTCACTATTTTCTGTTTATTAATATTCAATCGTCAATATTATCATGCAAATACAATCAAAGCATCATCCCGTTGCTCTATTGATAAATTAATAGAATCGTACATTTAGACATAAACCCATTTAAAAACATCTTCATAAACAACCAGGGCCATGGTGAACCGGTTTACCTGATCAGTTTGTAGTTAAGAACGACCCCGGAAGACAAAAACAGACTCGACATTCACCATTCCTCAAACTAGCTACCACATCCATTTTATATAAGAACATAAGAACATAAGAAAGTTTACAAACGAGAGGAGGCCCCATTCGGCCCATCTTGCTCGTTTGGTTGTTAGTAGCTTATTGATCCCAGAATCTCATCAAGCAGCTTCTTGAAGGATCCCAGGGTGTCAGCTTCAACAACATTACTGGGGAGTTGGTTCCAGACCCTCACAATTCTCTGTGTAACAAAGTGCCTCCTATTTTCTGTTCCGAATGCTCCTTTGTCTAATCTCCATTTGTGACCCCTGGTCCTTGTTTCTTTTTTCAGGTCGAAAATTTTGAATGCTTGAATCAGATCACCGCGTAGTCTTCTTTGTTCAAGACTGAATAGATTAAATTCTTTTAGCCTGTCTGCACATGACATGCCTTTTAAACCCGGGATAATTCTGGTTGCTCTTCTTTGCACTCTTTCTAGAGAAGCAATATCCTTTTTGTAGCGAGGTGACCAGAACTGAACACAATATTCTAGGTGAGGTCTTACTAATGCATTGTACAGTTTTAACATTACTTCTCTTGATTTAAATTCAACACTTCTCACAATATATCCGAGCATCTTGTTGGCCTTTTTTATAGTTTCCCCACATTGTCTAGATGAAGACATTTCTGAGTCAACATAAACTCCTAGGTCTTTTTCATAGATTCCTAATTCAATTTCAGTATCTCCCATATGATATTTATAATGCACATTTGTATTGCCTGCATGCAGTACCTTACACTTTTCTCTATTAAATGTAATTTGCCATGTGTCTGCCCAGTTCTGAATCTTGTCTAGATCATTTTCAATGACCTTTGCTGCTGCAACAGTGTTTGCCACTTTTTTGTGTCATCTGCAAATTTAACAAGTTTGCTTACTATACCAGAATCTAAATCATTAATGTAGATTAGGAATAGCAGAGGACCTAACACTGATCCCTGTGGTACACCACTGGTTACCTCTACAAACACGGTGAGAAACACTACTTATTGTTCTTGTTATTATTTTTACCTCCTCTCTCTCTCCCGTTCTTTTGCCCTGAACACCCAACCCCGACTGAATGAAAATGTGCATCTATATATACTGTTGTTCTGGGATTCAATTACTAATTAATTATTCACTTGAATCCCAGCACGTGAATTAATTCTGTGCAACCCCGTGCTCACATATTACATTTAACCAGCACGTGAAGTGATTTGTGCCCTCCTCGTGCCTAAATACAAATCTACATTTTTAAATACACGTGAAACACAGACCCGTTTATATCCCGTGTACCAATGACTATACACCGACATTTACACACGCACGCAACACACAAATGCACACAGGGACGGGGCACATTGCCACAATTCCTAATTCAATTTCAGTATCTCCCATATGATATTTATAATGCACATTTTTATTGCCTGCATGCAGTACCTTACACTTTTCTCTATTAAATGTCATTTGCCATGTGTCTGCCCAGTTCTGAATCTTGTCTAGATCATTTTCAATGACCTTTGCTGCTGCAACAGTGTTTGCCACTTTTTTGTGTCATCTGCAAATTTAACAAGTTTGCTTACTATACCAGAATCCAAGTCATTAATGTAGATTAGGAATAGCAGAGGACCTAACACTGATCCCTGTGGTAGTCCACTGCTTACCTCGCTCCATTTTGAGGTTTCTCCTCTAATTAGTACTTTCTGTTTTCTACATGTTAACCACTCCCCAATCCATGTGCATGCATTTCCTTGAATCCCTACTGCGTTCAGTTTGAGAATCTTTTATGCGGGACTTTGTCAAAAGCTTTCTGGAAATCTAAATAAACCATGTCATATGCTTTGCAATTATCCTTTATCGATGTTGCATCCTCAAATAGGGGTTCCTAGTATCTTCCTTTTGCATGGTCCTAGTGTCCCACATGTTACATTCCACCCCCGCTAAATGAATCAATGCCCCATCAATTACCCAAAGGAAACTTGCCAAGTGCGAAAACAAGCATAAGGGACATTGCTACAGTTGCTGGATAACCTGGACACAGGAAGATCTGTAACCTGAATTTTTACCTCCGCCCCTACCTGCTGGCCGTGAGACATTGCAGCTTGTGGAATATGATGAGGGTTGGGATGGTAGCCTGCTGTGGTCTCCTTTGTCCGTCTAGTTGGTTCATTCAATACAGGGAACTCCTCAATGTCAGGAACAAGCATCATCCTCTCTGCTGGGTTATCTTGTTGGTCAAGTGGCATCCACTGCACCTCTAAAATAATGGCGTCCTCATCAGAATCACAATCCTCCATGCTAAAATAATCAAAGGGAATACCTGGATCTAAGACCTCATTCTCCTCTTCCCCGGGTAGTGAGCAGTGTGTTGGACACAGCTCAGCTCAGTCCGATGGACTTGCTTCAATGGGCAAGCGACCTCTACTGGAGCAATCGAATACACAGGTCCCTGGTCAGTGGGACATCATACAACTCGGTAAAGGGTAGGGTTCCAGGTCCTGGATTTTATTGCGTCCTCTTCTCCAATGATCTTTCTGGTAAACAAGCTGGCCCTCCTAAAGCACAATCCCTCATCTTGCTGTTATTAGCCTTCCCCCTCTGCTGAGCTGTTGTTTCCATATGGTGTTTAGCACTTTGATACACAGATCTTCAGATTTTCCTGTTGTTCTGCCATCCAGTCTGTACCTCTGCCCCCTGCTGGCCTCTGGCCACATCCTCCAAACAAGAAGTCCATCCACGGTTAATTGAGGTTCTCTGCCAAACATTAAAACACGGGGAGACTGGCCAGTAGTCTGATGTGGTGTGGTATTATATGCAAAGAGTACCTGTGGTAAACACTCTGTCCAGCATTGTTTCTTCTCAGAGGGGAGGGTGCGCAAAAGGTCATGTAAGGTCCCGTTGAAGCGTTCGCATTGACCGTTACCTTGTGGCCAATATGGAGTTGTCCTAGTCTTGTGAATGCTGTGCAGTTGGCACAGTTGTCGAATGAGTTCTCCCTGAAAACATCTGCCTTGATCAGAGTGGATCTGTTGTGGGACCCCAGTGGTAGAGAATTCCATCTTCTTCCAAAATCCTATCCCCTTGACGGAATAACTCCAGCACATCCCCGGACAGCTTTGATTAGGCAAATTGTTAGTTGAATTGAGTGTTAATAAATTGAGTTGAAAAAAAGTAATGCAGACACAGGGGGGTCCCCAGGACCAGGATTGAGAACCACTGTTCTAAGGTATATATTAGGCTGTTTTAGAGAACTTTTGAATCATCAGCAACTCACTGACCTGCCCAGTGGTGGTTACTTATGTTGTCTAAAGTGAACCCACCTGTTAAGCAGTGTGTGCTGGAAAGCCTGGTCAAAACATGGGTGAAGTAAGAGCGCCGTGGCGGTCTTACCTGACAGAGAGAGGTAGCAGGGTTGTGCTAGAGCAGCAGTGTGAGGTAGTGGTTAGGGGGCTCTGGACTCTTGACCCGGAGGAGGGTCGTGGGTTCAGCTCTTACTTTCACTAAAAACATAGTTTTTTGTATATAATAATATACTATTGTGGATATTAAGAATTGTATTTTTATATAAAAAATGAATACTGATAATTCTTGATATTCAGAATTACATTTTTTATATTAACAACAAAAATTGCTGATATTAAGAATTGCATTATTGATATGAGAAATTCAGGAAATTCATTTTCTCAAGATGACAGAAATGTCCTGAAGTAGACCACTTTAATACTCATACACTCCGGGGCCCATGGCTATTAAAGTGCTCTAACTACAGTTTTGCAGTTTTTGAGATACGTGTATTTTTTTCTCATCAATACATTCTAATACAGGACAGTAATCTGAATTCTGACCCCAGACAAGTCTGTGACAAACATCTTTCAACTTCAGAAATATATTACAGTGATGTTTATCTAATGAAGTCAGCTGTCAATGTGATGCCACGTTGCAGCTATTTTGTTTAATGTTTTTTATTTATTCAAATTCAAGCCTGTTATGTAAGTGGCAGTGCCAGCAGCCCCTCCAGTGCTGTGCTCTGGTATAAATATGTCTGCTTCTCCACTGCAACTCTACAGACCTGCCTCGACAGCTCCAGACCAGCAGACACCATGAAGACTCTCATGCTCGTTTTCTCCCTGGCTCTCCTCTGCGGCTGTGAGTATTTTATTTCTTAGCAGACGATATCATGTTATTTTTTACATACAATTACCCATTTATACCTAGTACAACCCTGCTGCCTCTCTCTGTTCACTGCTCTCTCTCAGAGTATCACTGCGATCGGAGCTGTTTCTGTAGGCTAGCTCTGTCATGCAGGTTTCTGATGGCAATGCAGATCTTTATCAAGGTCAATGCTTTTGTTTCCAAAGAGTTGTGGCTCACAAATAATTTGGGCTGATTGGTGATATTCACCTGGAGTTCTGCTATTTGTCCACTTTGTAAAAATAGAATTAGGGCTTCTGGTTTTGGGTTTTTATTTTTGTCACCCTGTGAAGTCCTTTTAAACATGTTTTAAGCCAATTTGCTTTCTTTCTTTCTTTCTTTCTTTCTTTCTTTCTTTCTTTCTCAAACTCTAATTACTAAAGGAAGTTATTTGTTTTTACTCTCATATATATCTTGATTGAGTTCATAGACAAGCTTCCCTGTGCGCTTATTCCACCTGATTGTGAGCCTGCATTTCATTCTGGCTTCAGTCTAATCATTGCTGAATTCCGCTTATTATCTTCCACACTTAGTTTCTAGGAGTAGTGCTACTAGTTTGTTTTCTCCTGCTAATTTAACCATGCTTCTCTGTATCTGGCACGCAGGCTTAGCAAATGTTCTTCACTTTTAATTGTTGTTGTTTTCTCTCCTTTTATTACTTATTATTATAATTCAGTTCTATTATGATATTTTATTGTATATTTTTCTATTGTATTGAATAGTTTTATTGTTAAGCGCTTTGTGAGGGTGGCTCACCTTGAAAGATGCTATATAAAATAAAGTTTGATTGATTGATTGTACCTGAATTATTCATTTGTAAATACAAATGTCAGCACATGTAATTTACAGAATTCTGAGCCCAGAGTGCTGATTCTCAACATTGTGTTTTTCAGATGCAGAGACACTTGTGTGTACTGTTAATGGTAGAGATAACATAACATGTCGTAAAGGCCTTGATGTTTGTTTCAGTAAGTCTTTTAAAACAAAACTTATGTGTTGAAATGGGGGTCACTGTGTCCCAATCGTCCCATAACATTTATATTATCATATGAGAAAAGGGTAAGAGGGGGAAGCCAGTTTATTTTATTCCAAGCCACTGGTGTCAGACTCCATTCCTGTAGGTCGGTACTGCAGTGTCTGCTGGTTTTCATTCCAACTTCTGCTCTCAATTACTTAATAATATTTTGGGACATAGATTAGGGGTTCAGTGTATCTAGCTAATTAAATAATTAGAACAAAGAAGTCATTGAGGAGGACTTGCGTGGAATGAAAACTAGCAGACACTGCACTGCAGGACCAGAGTCTGACTGACTGACACCCCTGCTCCAAATCAATCCCTGCAGCCACGGCACTGGAGAGGCTGTATAGCAGTCGTTCCCAAACCTGTCCTGGAGTACCCCCCCCCACCCCGCTGGTTTTTATTCCAACTGAGCTGCTCTCAATTGAATATTCCAAATTGGGAGAAAACAGGGGTAAAAATAATTGCTGATTCCAAATAAAAAAAATATTACAATGAAGTAGCCCACAAGACTTCAGCTTCAGAGAGCGAGACACTCAGTGAGTTACTCAGGCAGAGCAAGAAATGTTTCCATCAGACTGCAAATGAAAGAATTCATGCTTCCTATCTTTTGTCCTTGTAGAACTAATTTTTTTAACTGTTTTTATTTTTCAGGACATACTGTTCGTATTACAGGTGAAGCTATTACGCTTAGAGGATGCATGTTTTCAAAACGTTGTTATGCTGAGCACAACTGTTGCAACACCGACAAATGCAATGCATAATTATCATGCTTCCAAATGCATCCTTGAAGGAAATAAAATCTAAAGCATCTTACCCTGTGTCTCTGGTCCTTCTTCTCTGTATGGATAGATTGTATTTGCTTATTAGGAAGGAAATTTGATTGTTTATGGAAGCCCTGAACTGCAAGATGAAAAAAAAATAGTGGGATTATCTCATACGTACGTGATAATAACTGGTACTATATGATCTCGTACACATGTGATAATAACTGGTACTATATGATAACTATATGATCTCGTACACATGTGAAAATAACTGGTACCATATGATAACTATATGATCTCGTACACATGTGATAATAACTGGTACCATATGATAACTATATGATCTCGTACACATGTGATAATAACTGGTACTATATGATAACTATATGATCTAGTACACCTGTGATAATAACTGGTACGATATGATAACTATATGATCTCGTACATGTGATAATAACTGGTACCATATGATAACTATATGATCTCATACACATGTGATAATAACTGGTACTATATGATAACTATATGATCTCGTACACATGTGATAATAACTGGTACCATATGATAACTATATGATCTCGTACACATGTGGTAATAACTGGTACCATATGATAACTATATGATCTCGTACACATGTGATAATAACTGGTACTATATGATAACTATATGATCTAGTACACATGTGATAATAACTGGTACTTTATGATAACTATATGATCTTGTAGATACGTGATAATAACTTGTATGTACGAGAAAACTGTATGATCTTTCACATACGAGATAGCTTTCTTGAACATACGACATCATTGTGCAAACGCCAGTTATCATCACGCACGTGCCAGTTATCATCGGATAAGCGCCAAATCTCTCACAGTGATTTGCGCTGCCCCTTCATGAAGGACAGGGTATAGTCTCTGGAGGGCGCTGGTTTCTGTCTCTTCATGAAGGACAGGGTATAGTCTCTGGAGGGCGCTGGTTTGTGTCTCTTCATGAAGGACAGGGTATAGTCTCTGGAGGGTGCTGGTTTCTGTCTCTTCATGAAGGACAGGGTATAGTCTCTGGAGGGTGCTGGTTTCTGTCTCTTCATGAAGGACAGGGTATAGTCTCTGGAGGGTGCTGGTTTCTCTCTCCATGAAGGACAGGGTATAGTCTCTGGAGGGCGCTGGTTTCTGTCTCTTCATGAAGGACAGGGTATAGTCTCTGGAGGGTGCTGGTTTCTGTCTCTTCATGAAGGACAGGGTATAGTCTCTGGAGGGTGGTGGTTTCTGTCTCTTCATGAAGGACAGGGTATAGTCTCTGGAGGGTTCTGGTTTCTGTCTCCATGAAGGAAAGGGTATAGTCTCTGGAGGGTGCTGGTTTCTGTCTCTTCATGAAGGACAGGGTATAGTCTCTGGAGGGTGCTGGTTTCTCTCTCCATGAAGGACAGGGTATAGTCTCTGGAGGGCGCTGGTTTCTGTCTCTTCATGAAGGACAGGGTATAGTCTCTGGAGGGTGCTGGTTTCTGTCTCTTCATGAAGGACAGGGTATAGTCTCTGGAAGGTGCTGGTTTCTGTCTCTTCATGAAGGACAAGGCATAGTCTCTGGAGGGCGCTGGTTTCTGCCTCTTCATGAAGGACAGGGTATAGTCTCTGGAGGGCGCTGGTTTCTGCCCCTTCATGAAGGACAGGGTATAGTCTCTGGAGGGCGCTGGTTTCTGTCTCTTCATGAAGGACAGGGTATAGTCTCTGGAGGGCGCTGGTTTCTGTCTCTTCATGAAGGACAGGGTATAGTCTCTGGAGGGCGCTGGTTTCTGTCTCGTCATGAAGGACAGGGTATAGTCTCTGGAGGGTGCTGGTTTCTGTCTCTTCATGAAGGACAGGGTATAGTCTCTGGAGGGCGCTGGTTTCTGTCTCCATGAAGGACAGGGCATAGTCTCTGGAGGGTGCTGGTTTCTGTCTCTTCATGAAGGACAGTGTATAGTCTCTGGAGGGTGCTGGTTTCTGTCTCTTCATGAAGGACAGGGTATAGTCTCTGGAGGGTGCTGGTTTCTGTCTCTTCATGAAGGACAGGATATAGTCTCTGGAGGGTGCTGGTTTGTCTCTTCATGAAGGACAGGGTATAGTCTCTGGAGGGCGCTGGTTTCTGTCTCTTCATGAAGGACAGGGTATAGTCTCTGGAGGGCGCTGGTTTCTGTCTCTTCATGAAGGACAGGGTATAGTCTCTGGAGGGCGCTGGTTTCTGCCTCTTCATGAAGGACAGGGTATAGTCTCTGGAGGGTGCTGGTTTAAGAATTATATTATGCACTTGCAGTTCTGGCTAAATTTTTAATGATTAAAGCTTTGAATTTTATACTTACAAAAGTGTCCACTTTCAAACAAAACAAACCACAGACAATGTGAATTTTATTATTGTATTACACAAAACAGATCTCTAGATAATATTTCAAACAGAAACATACATTTAACTAACATAGGCAACTTTTTCCAGAATGAAAATATATATAGGTCTGGTTGCAACAACTCGGGTCTAAACTCAGTCAATGAAGAATTCCACTTGGGTAGCAAAAATCCCAATGGTTAGCCAAAAGTTTTTGATCCGTTCCAGGTTTTGTCAGTGTCTTTGAAGAAGGAAGTGGTGTTCTCTTTGAATCAAAGTTATTGACTATCCCACGTTGATCTTCACTTGAAGTTTTTAATAACAGCGCTCCTTATTGTAAGGTATAGTGAATAAATATAATAATTGTCCAGCTTACGCTACCCAACAAAGTTACCTCGGCTGACAATATTTAATTAAACCAAATTTGTTTTACCTTTTCAGTTTTCACAGCTTTCAAAGTTTCCTTTAATAGTTCAAGTTTTCTTCCAACAGTGTTCACAAATTTTCACAGGAAATGGTAGTTTGGTCCTCAAATCAAATGGTCACAAGTAGATGGAATTTTTTTAGACATCCTTCTAGTGCACAAAACATTTTCTTAAACTTTCGCCAAAGGGGTGTGTTTGCACTCTCAGCCAATCACTGTCTTTCTCAAAATAAGTTCTTTGATTGGTGGCTGATATCAGAAAGAGGTGTATTTTAACTTCAAAGGTTTTTAAAGTTAATTACCTAATTTTCAAATGAATGATGTAAAACTTGTTTTTCTCATAACTTCCTTAATCTGACTTGGATTTTCATTTGACCTGTAAATCTGTGTTGCTCAGTCCAATATGAATATTTTGATACCAGATTGGATATACACAACCAAATCTGTCATCTCGGTACACTGTTTCACCCTTTTGACTTAACTATAACATTTTAGGAAAACATTTTACTAAAGTCTATATTACAATACATGTGTCTATTTAGTTATTTTTAATGTTATATTTATAATATTTTCAGTATTTTCTCCATATAAACAGTTAAGTCATTATAGTTTTCCCTCAAAATGTCAAGTTACAAGTTTGTAATAGATTCATCAAACTTTATTGATTAATAAGATCCTGCATCAATATTATGTGTTCTCATATAATTCTTAATTTCTCTTAAGAGAAATACTTTAATCATCACAGCATGCTTGCCCTGCAATTCCATTGCTCCCCCTACTTAGAACAGAACAATAAATTATTCAGCTCTCTCCAAACCATTGTCACCTTTTTGGAGACGCTTAACTTCAAATAACTGGTATCTTCCAGGACCAGTTGCATATCTGTTCCTGTGTCTGTTTCTTAATCTAATCAAGAATCACTTTTAAATTTCCAAAGACCATTTGCCATTCATTGTTTATACAGAGTTCTTAAACCTTAAACCTATTCTACAGCCGCGTCTGTAGAGGAGAGGAATTGAAAAAAGGGGGAAAATCAAAACACAGATACATTCCAACCATCTGTATTAGTAAAATTAAAAATTACATTCAATCATTAATTACATTCAATCATTAATTTTCCCCACAGCTGGTTTCTGCCTCTTCATGAAGGACAGGTAGGCATATAAAATTGTACAACTGAAGTACAATCTCCGGTCTGCTGCAATCTCAGGTCTGGTAATGGGTAGCAGTGTGGAGTAGTGGTTAGGGCTCTGGACTCTTGACCGGAGGGTTGTGGGTTCAATCCCCAGTGGGGGACACTGCTGTTGTACCCTTGAGCAAGGTACTTTACCTAGATTGCTCCAGTAAAAACCCAACTGTATAAATGGGTAATTGTATGTAAAAATAATGTGATATCTGTATAATGTGAAATAATGTGACATCTTGTAACAATTGTAAGTCGCCCTGGATAAGGGCGTCTGCTAAGAAATAAATAATAATAATAATAATAATAATAATGTGATTCGCTTGGCTGACTCGGATCCTCAAATTATTACAAGGAATAATCCTATTCCTTTACTCAACCCAATTCCCAAATCACAGTTTCCTGACCAGATTTTGGAATCTGGTTGATTCCATGGAGAGACAAAAAGGGCTGAAACAGAAGAGCTGCAAGGGCAGCTAAAAAAAAAGCCAGCTATTGCCTCAGCAAAGTGTTTGTTTAAATGATATGGAAATGTTCAAATTAACTAGACTTTTAAAATGTATATTGAACTCAAATGCATTAAGGAGTTACACAAACTTACTTCTTAGGACTGCAGCCAGATCCGGAGAAAGCTCTCGCAACTCAAACTAAATGAGTAGCTCAACTTACTTATATGAAAGGCAATGGTGGGGGGGAGGGGAGAATGGGGGGGGGGGGAGTTTTGTAGTTTGTTGCCAATGTATTTAAATGTGTTATATGTACTGTATTTACATTAGTACTGCCATAACTACAGTGGAACTGAAGGGACTTTTTTTTTGTACCCGGGAATCAGTTCCGGTAGTTTGTTGTCAGTTTACCGTCATTAACGGCAGTAAACTGAAAGTACGTTTCCCTCCCTCCCTCCCGAATGCTAACTAACAATCTTTAAAATCCTCTCTTATTGATTTATTAACACACACTGAGAGTCACTCACTCAAGCAGCACTGTATTTGAGGTATCTCGAGTGCTGCTGCACTGACTAGGGCGGTAAGCCCGTGATTCTCGGAAATTATTGATTGTGAAAGGGACTTTTTCTGTGCCTTTGTCTGGAGGGAGGGGAGAGGGCAAGTCGAATGATCACTTCACCTCTAAATCCGTTGAAGATTTCTAAATGCATTCTAAAAAGATCTAAAATGCATTTGGAGACATTGCTAAAGAATAATTTGTCTCGTATATTACAGCTATAGTCCCGAGCATAATGTAGCGGGGGAATTTGTGCTACTGTTGTGCAGAACAGATCTACATTCACACAGAAAGGAATGCGCAGAATGCCTGCTGACGATGTGCAAACCACAGTTAGACAGGTGTGAAAGAAAATACAAGGTGTGGCTGTTCATGCATTGCAATTAGTCCCATGCCATTTACCAAATTAAGAACATTCATTTCATATATCGACCAGTGACCGCAATTCTCTTACCCAGCAATGAAACATTTTAATCACTGGACTCAAACCTGTATTAAACGACCATTTTAGTCTGGCTTTTATCTGCAATCAATAATCATACTATTAAAACAACAACAACAGCGCAGCTCTCTTGTAAAGGAAGAGAGAAGACACGGAGAAACGAAAAGGTCCCCCTGACCATAGATGAGAGGATTACTGAACTTGGAAAGACACAAAGTTTCAGGGCAAATGCTGACATTTTTGGCTGTTGTAAAGACAGATATACAGAACATATGGGAACAAATATATGTATGTCTAAAAATATTAATGTTTTCATTCATTTATACAACAAATACTGAATGTACACTTGCATTTATTTTGCTAAAACCCATTCTAGTCTATGAAGGGTGTGAATAATGCTGAAGGCAGCTGGATACATCGAGGCCAGTCAATCGCCCAAACTACTCCTGCAACCAGTTTTTAAAACAATAACTTTGTGCTGAAGTCAGATAAAATAAAATAAAAAACTCAAACAAGCTTTAAAAAAACTGCATCCCGTGGCTCTCAAACATTTAAAACACCTGCAAAAAAACAGCAAGCCCAAATCTGCAGGAAATACGCAGGCCTGTAAACTGTTGCTTTGACAGACCATAAGTTCACTGGTAAATCCCTTTTCTGGTTGATCAGCTTCTCTCCGTCTACATCTCCGCGTCTTTCCTGATTCCAGCACTTTGTTTCTTTCGCAAAAAGCACAAGTTCTAAAAAAAGCCAGCTATTGCCTCAGCTAGCTGTTTACTTTTTAAATTGAATGAAAATGTTCAAACTAACTATAAATCAAACTCAAATGGATGAAGTTACATGAACTGTTTTTGGGACAACCGATGAAAACTAGCTTAGGCTAAATCGGAATGTGCAACGCGTCATCGCATGTTCAATCAAGAATGTTTTAATTGCACATGGTCCCAACCAAATAAATGAAATAAAGAAACTAAGGTTACCATATGGCTCCAGATTAACTGGACGCTGCGAGACAGTCCGGGATTTCAAACTTGCCCCTAAACTAAGAGTAATTCACGTATAAATGAGCTCCACCTTTGCTGAGATTAATCCTGTGGTGGAATTGCTGTGTGCAGCAAACAAGTCCCACTGATCAGCTGCTTCTGATCAGATCTTAATGAATGAATAGCTAATCTATGGATAGAGCAGCGGGGTGATGATGAGGAGGATGCTTTGATTGTGTTTTCATATTTGGTGATTGAATATTAACAAACAGAAAAGAAACAGCGACTGGCTGCAATTCATTCTAGTATAATACAATTATTTGATGTGGATGCGGGTATTTAAGCAGCGTTATTCATTGTAGTGAAGGATGGTTCATTTACACATTCATTACTTTCAGATTCGGGGCAAGTTTGAAATCCCGGGCCGGTCTCACAGTGTCCGGTTCATCTGGAGCCAGATGGTAACCCCTCATGAATTTACTTCTTATGAGTGTAGCCAGCTCCAGAGAACGTCACAACTCAAACTAAATGAGCAGCTCAACTTATTTATTTATATTAAGGCAATAAGTTTACTCTTTTTTTTTGAGTAAATCTGGCTTATTAATGATGTGTTATTGAAAGCACGTTTCCCTCCCTCCCTCCTGAATGCTAACTAACAATCTTTAAAATCCTCTCTTCTTATTGTTATTATTAGCTTTATTAAAATTATCACAGCCCCCCTTCAAAGGAGACTCAGACACACGGAACAAACACACACTGACCTGTCTCTCTGGGTGGATGCAGGCTGTCAGGACAGACAGACAGACACACACTGACCTGTCTCTCTGGGTGGATGCAGGCTGTAAGGACAGACAGACAGACACACACACACTGACCTGTCTCTCTGGGTGGATGCAGGCTGTCAGGACAGACAGACAGACACACACACACACTGACCTGTCTCTCTGGGTGGATGCAGGCTGTCAGGACAGACAGACACACACACACTGACCTGTCTCTCTGGGTGGATACAGGCTGACAGGACAGACAGACAGACAGACACACACACACACTGACCTGTCTCTCTGGGTGGATACAGGCTGACAGGACAGACAGACAGACACACACACACACACACACACACACACTGACCTGTCTCTCTGGGTGGATGCAGGCTGTCAGGACAGACAGACACACACACACACACACTGACCTGTCTCTCTGGGTGGATACAGGCTGACAGGACAGACAGACAGACAGACAGACACACACACACACACACTGACCTGTCTCTCTGGGTGGATGCAGGCTGTCAGGACAGACAGACACACACACACTGACCTTTCTCTCTGGGTGGATACAGGCTGACAGGACAGACAGACAGACAGACAGACACACACACACTGACCTGTCTCTCTGGGTGGATACAGGCTGACAGGACAGACAGACAGACACACACACACACTGACCTGTCTCTCTGGGTGGATACAGGCTGACAGGACAGACAGACAGACACACACACACTGACCTGTCTCTCTGGGTGGATGCAGGCTGTCAGGACAGACAGACACACACACACTGACCTGTCTCTCTGGGTGGATGCAGTCTGTCAGGACAGACACACACACACACACTGACCTGTCTCTCTGGGTGGATGCAGGCTGTCAGAACAGACAGACAGACACACACACACTGACCTGTCTCTCTGGGTGGATGCAGGCTGTCAGGACAGACACACACACACACACTGACCTGTCTCTCTGGGTGGATGCAGGCTGTCAGGACAGACACACACACACACACTGACCTGTCTCTCTGGGTGGATGCAGGCTGTCAGGACAGACAGACAGACACACACACACTGACCTGTCTCTCTGGGTGGATGCAGGCTGTCAGGACAGACACACACACACACACTGACCTGTCTCTCTGGGTGGATGCAGGCTGTCAGGACAGACACACACACACACACTGACCTGTCTCTCTGGGTGGATGCAGGCTGTCAGGACGCCCTCCTCGTCTCGGGGGTAATCAAAGGGCTGCTGGAGCTCAAAACACTGCAGAGGAGAGTAGGGGAGAGAGAGACCTGGAGAGAGACAGAGAGGGAGAGAGTTGAGAGAAAGGGGCAGGGGGAGAGAAAAGAGAGAAAGAAAGGTAGAGAGGGGACAGAGAGGGGGAGAGGAAGAGAGGAAATTAACATTGTATACAGACAGACTTCCAGACGTCTTAAGAGACAGACACACACTCACAAAAGACACAGAGACATAGATGGACACACACGCACAGATACAAGCAGCAGACTCAAAAACAGAAAGACACAGACACACACAAACAGACAGGCTCACATAGACACACAAACACGCAGACACACAAACAGACAGACACACAAACACACAGACAGACAGACTCACTCAGAGACACAAGCAGATGCAGTTGGAATTAGAGAGATGTAGACACAGACAGACAGACCGACCGACACAAATACAAAGACACACAGACTGACCCTGGTTGAATAGTTACATAAAGGGTGTTTCACTCACCTCAATATCTCTGCTGTGAAGCACCTGTTCAGGTCTGTCTCCAGGTATCTCCTGTTCTGCTTGGTTGCTCTGGGATTGGCTAACAGTGTCTGAGCTCTGAAGCTGCGCCAGTGCAGAAAGGGGGTGTTGCCCTGCCTCAGCCACTCCCTCACCAGACAGACTCCTCCCAGCTCATCGCCATGGGTACAGCTGGTCACAACCACTCTGCTGAGAGGTCGGGAGGGAAAGGCAGTGGAACGTTCCATCTGAGAAGAAGAGGGGTGTGTGAAAATAAAAAAAACACATCCATTTTATTTAAATTTAATAAAAACAAAAAGTCAACAACTATTATATGTAACAAAAAAAAAAGAAATACAGGCACCAGATCTTTCATACACGCACTCATGCAATATCCATAGCTGATCAATGCACCATGCAGCAGTTCCATACATACTATAGCACCACTACGGGAATCCAATGGGACTTTGTTTGATTTCTAATTGAAGTATCACAGTGATGGTGCCCATAATGTAATCCAACACTGTGCCATCATGGTCCTATTTCTTTAACCATGGCAGTGCTGTCTGTCCGGTACCATCAATGCACTGTGCAGCAGCAGTACCACACATACTGAAGCACCACCATGGGAATCAATACATGCAAACATTCCCCACAGCTGCTTTCATGTTTTTTTGGACTGTGGGAGGAAACCGGAGCGCTCGGTGGCGAAAAAAACCCATGCAAACACGTTGGGGGAACATGCAAACTCCACACAGACAGACAGACAGACAGACAGACAGACAGCAGACCCTCATTTAAGGGCTCAATAAAGCAATTGTGAGCAGCTCCTCAGCTGGAACAAAACCCAGCAGAAGCACAGACACACAAACAGACAGGAGGGTCCCCAGGACCAGAACTGGGAAACACTGCACCAGATATACAGAAAGATGTTTCAGTGTGACAGACTGACCGAACTTTGTCCTAGTGACCTCTGACCCCAAAAATAAAGTTTCGAGCTTAAAAGCGAACTCGTTATACAAGCAGAGAGATTGTTATCATTTCCCATTTGAGCCGAATATCGTATTAAAAATGCACTGCACAGTTTACAGTCATACTAAAGGACAGGGCAGCATTGTGAAGCACAGAGAGAGGGGCAGTGGTAAAGTAAAGCACAGGGCAGCACTGTGAAGCACAGAGAGAGGGGCAGTGGTAAAGTAAAGCACAGGGAAGCATTGTGAAGCACAGAGAGAGGGACAGTGGTAAAGTAAAGGACATGGAAGCATTGTGAAGCACAGAGAGAGGGGCAGTGGTAAAGTAAAGCACAGGGAAGCATTGTGAAGCACAGAGAGAGGGACAGTGGTAAAGTAAAGGACAGGGAAGCATTGTGAAGCACAGAGAGGGACAGTGGTAAAGCAAAGCACAGGGAAGCATTGTGAACCGCAGAGAGAGGGACAGTGGTAAAGTAAAGGACATGGAAGCATTGTGAAGCGCAGAGAGAGGGACAGTGGTAAAGTAAAGGACAGGGAAGCATTGTGAAGCACAGAGAGAGGGACAGTGGTAAAGTAAAGCACAAGGAAGCATTGTGAAGCACAGAGAGAGGGGCAGTGGTAAGGTAAAGCAAAGCACAGGGAAGCATTGTGAAGCAGAGAGAGGGACAGTGGTAAAGCAAAGCACAGGGAAGCATTGTGAAGCGCAGAGAAAGGGACAGTGGTAAAGTAAAGGACAGGGAAGCATTGTGAAGCAGAGAGAGGGACAGTGGTAAAGCAAAGCACAGGGAAGCATTGTGAACCGCAGAGAGAGGGACAGTGGTAAAGTAAAGCACAAGGAAGCATTGTGAAGCACAGAGAGAGGGGCAGTGGTAAGGTAAAGCAAAGCACAGGGAAGCAATGTGAAGCGCAGAGAGAGGGACAGTGGTAAAGTAAAGCACAGGGAAGCATTGTGAAGCGCAGAGAGAGGGACAGTGGTAAAGTAAAGGACAGGGAAGCATTGTGAAGCACAGAGAGGGACAGTGGTAAAGCAAAGCACAGGGAAGCATTGTGAACCGCAGAGAGAGGGACAGTGGTAAAGTAAAGGACATGGAAGCATTGTGAAGCGCAGAGAGAGGGACAGTGGTAAAGTAAAGGACAGGGAAGCATTGTGAAGCACAGAGAGAGGGACAGTGGTAAAGTAAAGGACAGGGAAGCATTGTGAAGCACAGAGAGAGGGACAGTGGTAAAGTAAAGCACAGGGAAGCATTGTGAAGCACAGAGAGAGGGGCAGTGGTAAAGTAAAGCACAGGGAAGCATTGTGAAGCACAGAGAGAGGGACAGTGGTAAAGTAAAGCACAGGGAAGCATTGTGAAGCACAGAGAGAGGGGCAGTGGTAAGGTAAAGCACAGGGAAGCATTGTGAAGCACAGAGAGAGGGACAGTGGTAAAGTAAAGCACAAGGAAGCATTGTGAAGCACAGAGAGAGGGGCAGTGGTAAGGTAAAGCAAAGCACAGGGAAGCATTGTGAAGCGCAGAGAGAGGGACAGTGGTAAAGTAAAGGACAGGGAAGCATTGTGAAGCACAGAGAGAGGGACAGTGGTAAAGTAAAACACAGGGAAGCATTGTGAAGCACAGAGAGAGGGACAGTGGTAAAGTAAAACACAGGGAAGCATTGTGAAGCACAGAGAGAGGGACAGTGGTAAAGTAAAGCACAGGGAAGCATTGTGAAGCGCAGAGAGAGGGACAGTGGTAAAGTAAAGCACAGGGAAGCATTGTGAAGCACAGAGAGAGGGACAGTGGTAAAGTAAAGGACAGGGAAGCATTGTGAAGCGCAGAGAGAGGGACAGTGGTAAAGTAAAACACAGGGAAGCATTGTGAAGCACAGAGAGAGGGACAGTGGTAAAGTAAAGCACAGAGAGAGGGACAGTGGTAAAGTAAAGCACAGGGCAGCATCGTGAAGCATAGAGAGAGGGACAGTGGTATAAGGCATAATTAAAAACAGGATAAGCCTTATAAACAGCGAAGTGTAATGAAACACAATGAAAGCTTGATAGATCATTGGAAAGCGTTGTTAAGCACAGATTTGGTGAGAAAAATATTCATTCGTTATTTTATAAGTTCTGCAGTTTCCTTCCTACCAGGTTTCGCGTTGTTGTTTCCTTCAGAATTAACTGCCTGCCCGGAACTGTAAAAACACCGGTTTTCGCTGCAACACGGAAACAACGCCGCATTGGCAGACAGCAAATAGGGCAATACCTGGCTTCACTCATATACTTAACATAGGAGTAGCAGCCATTTTGGTTGAGGATAAAATAAACCGCATTACAGAAAATATCCGCAAGATGGCACCAAAGGACAGATAATTATTGCAGCAACTGATAACTTTTTACACAACTTTTTTTTTTGTTTTCCTTTTACGATACTGTGTTTCGGCGTTTTCAGTTCAACCCCCTTCACTATTATTATATTATATAAAAACAGAACTGTGTGATTGAACACTGCCTTTCAGATTTGAACGTAATCGCGCCTGCGAAACAAACTGCGAAATACTGGAGGGAACACAATCGCTACAGAATTCGGGACAAAATAAATAAATAAATAAAAATGCTACAATAGGGAACTGGGAGTGTTGTGTCAGGAAGGACGCAAGACTCTTGTACTTATAAACGTTGTTGTTTATTATCTGTCGGAACAAACACTCCCTAACACTCAGCTTTATTTTAGAAGTCCCACCCTGTGTGTTCCTAGCCCAAGCTGTCCCCCCAGGAACCGTCACCCGATTTTCCACAGTTCCCCATTACGTCACCCCTGTAGCATCGAACATGCAAAACTCTAAACATAACATTTCCCCCCCCTTTTTTAAACACCATTAGCCAGTCACATAGTCCTTCATCCATGTAGGTTGTTGTTTGGCCCTCTGAAGTCGCCGTACAACTTGAGGAGCCCTGAGAGGTGCAGGTGGGGCTGCCAGCCCGTTGTCAATCACAGCCGGGGGCTGCCAGGAAAGAAGTGAAGGAGTGCTCCCCCCTCCTTGTGCTTCTGTTGGCACCGGAACCTTCCTCAGGCGATCTGCATGCCATCGTGACCCATCCTGCAGACAGTAAGTAGCTGGACCCAGCTTTTTCATAATCTGTGACGGTTCTGACCATCGAGGCTGTAGCTTGCTGTGACGCCGGGGAAGCCAGACACGCACCCAGTCCAGCTCCTGCAATTTAGGTGGTTTGGCCCTTCTGGACTGGTCAAACCTCAGCTTCATACGCTGCTGCTGAGCCTCTACGTGCAAACGTGTAACTGACGGTGCAGGATTACTCTTTGCAAAACTAAGGCGATCAAGAGGGAGTTGTAATTCCCTTCCCAGCATCAGCAACGCTGGGGACACCCCTGTAGTTGTGTGCTTAGAGGCACGGCAGTGTAGGAGGGTTTGCAAGAGAGCTGCTTCAAACTGCCAGCCCTCGGTCAGGTAAGTACGAATGCCATTCTTTAGTGTCTGGTTGAGGCGCTCCACACCTCCGTTAGACTGGGGGTGGTAAACAGCTGTCCTGATGTGTTTAATAGCTTTTTCTGCCAGGTAAGTGGTAAAGTCATTTGAGATGAATTGGGGCCCGTTGTCTGTGGTAATGATGTCTGGTAGACCCCAACGAGCAAACAATGAATCCAGCCTTTGAATCACTGCTTGAGTGGTGACTGACCCCATCGGCAGAAGATCAGCAACTGTGTTCTGTCGGCCTGGTGTGAATTCTAGAGTATAATTGTACTGGTTTAAACGGTCAGCCCATCTCAGTAGCCGTAGTGGTTTATGTCCTGAGCCGCTAGTGGACAAAAGTGCAGTGAGAGCTTGATGATCAGTTCGCATTGTGAAGGCTCTGCCATAGAGATAGAGGTGCCAGCGCTCACATGCCCAAATGCAGGCCAACGCTTCCCTCTCACCCACCGAGTACTTTTGTTCAGCTGGAGTGAGGGAGCGGGAAGCAAATGCCACCGGTTTCTCTACACCATCATGAAGTTGTGACAGTACAGCACCCAGAGCTACTGCAGAGGCATCACAGGTAACAACTGTAGGTGCTGCAAGACTGAAGTGTGCCAGCATATGGGGCTGAAGTGAGCTGATGCTTAATAGTCTGCACGGCACGGCGACAAGCTGTGGTCCACTCCCATGGTATGTCCTTTTTGAGGAGGTGGCGTAGTGGAGCTGTAGTGGAGGCAAACTGTGGGAGAAAACGGAGGTAATACGTAGCCATGCCCAGAAAAGATGCCAGTTGGGGTACTGACTGTGGGTCAGGGAGGGTCTGGATGGCGTCCACATGCGAGAAGATAGGAGTGATGCCTTGCCCTGAGAGCTTGTACCCTACAAACTCTATCTCTGGAACACCAAGTAGGCACTTCTCAGTGTTAAGCGTAACGTGATGGGCAGAGAGCCGACGGAAAACCTGAAGTAGACAGGCATCATGTTGAGACTGGGTGGCTCCATGAACTACAATATCGTCCAAGTAAATGGACACCCCTGGTATGCCAGCTAGAAGAAGGGACATTATCTTCTGGAAGCAGCTGGGGGCGGAGCTGAGGCCAAAGGGCATGCGTTTATATCGGAAAACCCCCATATGTGTGACAAAGGCCGTGAGGTCTCGGCTGGCCGGTGCCAGGGGCACTTGAAGATAGCCCTGCTTTAAATCCAGTTTGCTGAAAACAGTGGAGCCATGGAAATGTGTGGTGAGTTCTTCAGCGGTGGGCAGGGGGTATTTATCTGGAATGATGGCTTTGTTGACTGCACGCAGGTCCACACAAAGACGCAGTTCTCCAGATTTTTTGCGTGCGATGACCAGGTTCGAAATCCAAGGGGAGGCGTTGATGGATTCGATGATGTCCGAGTCGAGGAGGCGCTGTAGTTCTGCTGTGACCTGGTCTCGGAGGGACAGAGGCACTCTCCGCAGGGGTTGGATGACCGGGGTTACAGCTGCGTTGACTGAGGGCTGGTGTACAAAGTCCGTGATGCACCCCAGGCCTGTAAACAATGCAGGGAACGTGTGGTGCCAGGTAGTTGTTACATGCAGGACGTCTGTGCCACAGGAATCAGACAGCCGAAAGTGTAGGCTTTGAAATAAGTCCAGCCCCATCAAATTGGCACCAGTCGCAGTGATGTAGAAAATTGAAGGGGCAAGGGTGTGGTTTTTGTACCGCACAGAAAGGCAGACAGTGCCCAGCACAGTAATTGGGGCGTGGCCATAACCAGAGAGAGTAACTGAAGTCTGCTGTAGGGGAATGTGTGAAAAGAAACTATCATAAGTTGTCTTATTTATGAGCGAGACCTTGGCGCCAGTATCAACCAGCAGCGGAATCAAAATGTCATTCACATAGCAACCACAGGTTTTAAAGGGAGTGGCTGGCTGGGACACTGAGTTGATTGCTACTGGTGATGAAGTTGCAGTGTCGGAAGCGGTAGCAGGTGAGGTGGGTGCTGAGCGGCACCACCGGGCAAAGTGGTTCAATCTTTGGCAGTTCCTACAGCGCTGGCCATTTGCTGGGCACTCAGGAGAACGAGTAGGATGCCTGAGTGACCCACAATTAGTGCACCGCCTGGGACGTGATGGAGAATTATTTTGCACTTTTTGTACAGGCACTTGTGCTGTTATGTCTACAGATGGCGGTGTTGAGGAGCCTGCTAGTTTACTAGCAGCTGCTAATGCAGCTTCCACTTGCTTCCTGATATCCACTGCTTTCCCCAATGATAAGTCATCAGATTCTAATAACAGGCGCTCCCTAAGTTGTGCACAAGACGTTTTTTCAATGAACTGATCCCTTATTAATTCATCCTGCAGCGCTCCGAATTTGCAGTGCTGTACTAGCTCTCGCAATGCCGATATGAACTGTACAATTGACTCACCCGGCTGCTGAGCTCGCTGACGAAACTGAAACCGGTTGAGAAGAACACTTTGCCGGGGTCCGAAATGTGCAGACAGGGCATCGACAGCTGCTTTAAACGTGTCGTCCGCCGGTTCCAAAGTAGAGAAAATGCGCTGGCCTTCTGCGCCCAAGCAATGTAAAAGAATGTCTCTCTTCCGTGCGTCTGCCACATCTTGTAAACCCAGCGCTATTAAGTAAGTTTGGAAGGATTGATACCACCGGCGCCATGGGACTGTGGGATCGCCTGGGACGGACAGGAATGATGCAGGCGGAGGTAACGAACAATCAGCCATCCTCGTCGCCAAATGTTGTGTCAGGAAGGACGCAAGACTCTTGTACTTATAAACGTTGTTGTTTATTATCTGTCAGAACAAACACTCCCTAACACTCAGCTTTATTTTAGAAGTCCCACCCTGTGTGTTCCTAGCCCAAGCTGTCCCCCCAGGAACCGTCACCCGATTTTCCACAGTTCCCCATTACGTCACCCTGTAGCATCGAACATGCAAAACTCTAAACATAACAGGGAGCAAGCCCGCTGAGGTGAAGCATACACTGGACCAGCTCCCCTGAAAACAATATTTGGTAAGATCTCAAAAACCATAATAGTAACAAAACTAAACAAAAAAATATAGTTTTTTGCTGGTTTTGTGTCGTGAAGTTAATTTGGACGACACAAAACCAGCACAAGCATAGCACAAAGTACCGAGCCAGGTTTGGTTTAGTTCCGTTATGGTAAGGGGGGGGGGGGTCTATGTGACGTTACTCGTATTACTTGTACCGCTGAATTTTGGAGATACGGAGGTGAAAGTTCAGCACCTGGAATGCCGAGATGCTTCTGGTTTTCATTCCAGCTCAGCTCTTAAAGACCTAATTGGCGTGATTGGAAACCCTTAACCTTTCTTTCCTGGGACCGATACAAATGGTTAAATTGGTCCAATCAAGAACCCTGACCTATACCATCCTATACCATCAATGTGTATAACATCAACGCATCAATATGTTAAATTATAGGGCAATAAAAACAATTGGCCTATACCAGAGGTCAAGAGGAGCCCCATTTCAGCTCCATATTTCATCTCTACATTCAAACGTCTCACTTTGAAACTTGAAAAGTACATTTTAAATCCCAGCTTTTAATCAGTCAGAAATATAGTCTCAAATAACAAAGAAAAAGTCTTCATTCTAACCAGGAAGCACACTGCTCCCTTATTGTAGGAGATCGCTTTAGAAACACATGAGCGAGCGGTGACACTAAGCAGTTTTATTACACAGGAGGTAACGTTCCGGCCCATTTCCACCTCTGAATACAATTATTATATTTCCTAGCAGACACCCCCCTTCTCCAGGGTGACTTACAATTATTACAATATATCGCTTTATTTTTACATACAATTACCCATTTATACAGCTGGGTTTGTACTGGAGCAATCTAGGTAAAGTACCTGCCTGCTCAAGGATACAGCAGCTGTGTGTGCCTTCCCCCCACCTGGGTTTGAACCCACAACCCTCCGGTCAGGAGTCCAGAGCCCTAACCACTACTCCACACTGCAGCCCTGAACTATCTTATTAATACAATGGTATCTAGTGCACTATATCTACTAGAAACAGTATCATGGTATATGAAATAAAAAGTACAATGCTATTAGGATCAAATTAAACAATACAAATTCAGATGTTTTTGCAGTTGACAGCTTTTCATTCAAGTTGAGGTCGGAAATGAGAAATTTGGGTGTAATCTTTGACAGATATCTTTCATTTGAACCTTATATTAGAAAGATAACCAAAGTGTCTTTTTTCATTTAAGAAACATTGCTAAGCTAAGATACTTTCTCTCCATGCAAGGTGCAGAGAGGTTGATGCATGCTTTTATAACATCCAGACTAGATTACTGCAATGCTCTGTTCTCTTGTATTCCCAGATCAATCTTAACAAGAAGTACGAGATATGATCACATTACCCTAGTACTGGCAGCCCTACACTGGCTCCCTGTAAAGTTCCGGGTTGATTTTAAGGTTATGTTTATTACACACAAAGCATTAAATGGTTTAGCTCCCTCGTATTTAAATGATATTTTAATCCCATACACACCTATACGACCACTGCGATCCCAGGACGCAGGACTGCTTACTGTCCCTAAGATTTTTAAAATGAACACAGGAGAAAGAGCATTTGGCTTCAGGGCTCCCGAACTATGGAATCAACTGCCAGTTTCTGTAAGGGAGGCACCAACTGTAGCGGTTTTCAAAACCCGATTGAAGACATATTGTCATAATCTGTCGTTCATATTTGAAATGTTATTACCTTGTATTGTATTGCATTTTATCTGTATAGTTTTGCATTTTTATATTTATTGTTGTTGTTTTTTGTGCTCAACAAACCATTGCTGTTTTGTTCTGTTGTGAAGCGCCCTGTGACAGTTTATTGTGAAGGGCGCTTGTGGCGGAGTGTCCCAGCCCTTTGTTTATTACTGTTTTGATTTATGTGTTAATGCGACGGCGAAAGCCGTCCTTTATTATTATTATTATTATTATTATTATTATTATTATTATTATTATTATTATTATTATTATTATTATTATTATTATGATTATTATTATGATTATTATTATGATTATTCTTAATATGATTATAATTATTATTATTATTATTATTATGATTATTATTATTATGTATTGTTTGGCCGGACGAGCGAGACGCTGTCCGCCAGGTTATTGTTTTTATATTTTAAATACCTCGTGAGGATGCGTGGCTGATCAGCTACTGATTATTTAACGAGCTGACAGTCACGCATCCTTACTAATCCCGTGCAGACTGTGGCGGAGGGGTAATAAGGTAATTTAATTAATAGCTAGTTAACCCCTCGGCCAGAATATAAAAAGCCTGTAGCTGTCTGCACTCAAGGTGTAAGAGATGAGATGTAAGTTTGGGGAGACAGGAGACAGGAGAAAGGCAATTGCTACATGTGCTGGTCACGCAACCAGCATACTATTTGTTTACTACTTGTTTGTTTGGCCCTTGTGCCCTTTTGTTTTGTGTTTGTTTAAATCTTCTGAGTATTGTTTAATAAAACGCTGGACGCCTTAGCGTCTCAGTTTGAGTCTGTGTTTCTGGTCTGACGTCACCACTTCAAGCCACCCTTTCACAGTGCTATATTAAATAAAGATTGATTGATTGACCTGCACTTTTTGTTCACAAATCTTTACTGCCATTCAAATATCGCCCAATTTACATTGTATACAGCAGAGTAATACGTTTCGATATGTATCCACAAAGGCTTTAACACAAACTCTTAAACTATTATTACTGGCACGTTTCTCTCTGAACAATAACATGAAAAGTTAACTCCACAAGGCCCATTCCCGAAGCAAATACTCTGGTTTGCTGTGTTTATTTTCCATCTCTCGCTTTAGCCTTTAACTGCTGCTGCTGCTGCGCACGGGATAAAGAGAAACATTGTTTTAAATTAGCGGGGATGAGAGAGAGAAAACAAACTAGTAGCACTGCTACTACTAGAAACTAAACGCAGTGGAAGTTAACAAACTGAATTCGAATGCGATCAGACTGCAGGCAGAACGAAATGCAAGTTCAACTAGAATCAGCAGAGAGCAATGCTGCACAATGATGTTTGTAACTCAACTCATATGTGAGGGTAAAAAAAACAACGAAACAACTTTATTTGGTAATTCGTGTTTGATTAACAAAGAAAGAAAGAATGAAAGCAAGAAGGCGAATTGACTCAAAATATGTGTAAAGAGATATCACAGGGTGATAAAACAAAAACAAAAAAAAACAAAAAACAGACGCCCAACAAATGCGCTACAGATATCTCGCCAGCTCCCTGTATTATTATGATGATCTCAATTCAATGTTTTTTCATAAGTAGTGCATCGTGCATAGGCAGCGCAGTGGCGGTTAGCGCTGTTGCCTGCCTCCCTGCCTCACAACCCCAGTGCCCTGGGTTCGATTCCCCGTCTCCATATTGTAAACCCCTTCAATATAACACCCCTGCACTTTGTTCAACACACACAATGGCTGGCTTTCATTAGTATTAAAATATCTTCTATCTGGGACAGTGAAACACACACACACACACACACACGCAAAGAGAGGGGTCTGTAGTTTTGCATATTCGGGAGGGTCTATGTTAAAAAATATAAGAGCAAATAATCTGAGTGGAACTCAGCTCACCCCTTGAGTGTTTGAAGAGACAGGCTGCTGGACTGCATTACAATTGACAGGTAAGTGTAATTCCAAACTCCGCAGAGACATGCTACAACCCTGGTCCTGGAGTACTTCCCCCTGCCTGCCTGCCTTGCTGTTTTTTGTTCCAACCGAGCTGCTCTCAATTGCTTCATTGAACTAATAATTTGCTTAATCTGAGTTTGTTTTATTGTGTAGCTTGGTGGTGGCCAGCCCTGGTCCTGGAGGTCTGGTGTCCCCCCTGGTTTTTGTTCAAACCGTGCCCTAAATTACTAACTAGACCAATTATTAACAATTATTGGATCAATTAAGTAATTTAGGGCACAGTTACAACAAAAGCCAGGAGGGGCACCGCTGGCCATCCAGGACCTGGGCTGGGCACCGCTGGCCCTCCAGGACCTGGGCTGGGCACCGCTGGCCCTCCAGGACCTGGGCTGGGCACCGCTGGCCCTCCAGGACCAGGGCTGGGCACCGCTGGCATTGCTTTATAAAAAGATGGATCATTTAAGTTCCTCATACAATTTTTTTTTTTATACTTACCTTGAAATCTCTCCCAAGTGTTTAAAATAATTCAAAAACGCAGATTAGGAAATTATGAGTTCAGTGAAGTAATTGAGAGCAGCTCAGTGGTTTAAACATAAACCAGCAGGGCAGGAGGGAAGGCAGGGAGGCAGGCAGGCAGGCAGGCGGGAAGGCAGGCAGGCGGGATCGCTGCACTTCATATATTTATACAAACACAGCATGATCGCTGCACTTCATATATTTATACAAACACAGCATGATCGCTGCACTTCATACATTTATACAAACACAGCATGATCGCTGCACTGCATATATTTATACAAACACAGCATGATCACTGCACTGCATATATTTATACAAACACAGCATGATCGCTGCACTTCATATATTTATACAAACACAGCATGATCACTGCACTTCATATATTTATACAAACACAGCATGATCGCTGCACTTCATATATTTATACAAACACAGCATGATCGCTGCACTTCATATATTTATACAAACACAGCATGATCACTGCACTTCATATATTTATACAAACACAGCATGATCGCTGCACTGCATATATTTATACAAACACAGCATGATCACTGCACTTCATATATTTATACAAACACAGCATGATCGCTGCACTGCATATATTTATACAAACACAGCATGATCGCTGCACTTCATATATTTATACAAACACAGCATGATCGCTGCACTTCATATATTTATACAAGCACAGCATGATCACTACACTTCATATATTTATACAAACACAGCATGATCGCTGCACTTCATATATTTATACAAACACAGCATGATCGCTGCACTTCATATATTTATACAAACACAGCATGATCGCTGCACTTCATATATTTATACAAACACAGCATGATCGCTGCGCTTCATATATTTATACAAACACAGCATGATCGCTGCACTTCATATATTTATACAAACACAGCATGATCACTGCACTGCATATATTTATACAAACACAGCATGATCGCTGCAATTCATATATTTTTACAAACACAGCATGATCGCTGCACTGCATATATTTATACAAACACAGCATGATCGCTGCACTGCATATATTTATACAAACACAGCATGATCTCTGCACTTCATATATTTATACAAACACAGCATGATCACTGCACTTCATATATTTATACAAACACAGCATGATCGCTGCACTTCATATATTTATACAAACACAGCATGATCGCTGTACTTCATATATTTATACAAACACAGCATGATCGCTGCACTTCATATATTTATACAAACACAGCATGATCGCTGCACTTCATATATTTATACAAACACAGCATGATCGCTGCACTGCATATATTTATACAAACACAGCATGATCTCTGCACTTCATATATTTATACAAACACAGCATGATCACTGCACTTCATATATTTATACAAACACAGCATGATCGCTGCACTTCATATATTTATACAAACACAGCATGATCGCTGCACTGCATATATTTATACAAACACAGCATGATCGCTGCACTTCATATATTTATACAAACACAGCATGATCGCTGCACTTCATATATTTATTCAAACACAGCATGATCGCTGCACTTCATATATTTATACAAACACAGCATGATCGCTGCACTGTATATATTTATACAAACACAGCATGATCACTGCACTTCATATATTTATACAAACACAGCATGATCGCTGCACTTCATATATTTATACAAACACAGCATGATCGCTGCACTTCATATATTTATACAAACACAGCATGATCGCTGCACTTCATATATTTATACAAACACAGCATGATCGCTGCGCTTCATATATTTATACAAACACAGCATGATCGCTGCACTTCATATATTTATACAAACACAGCATGATCACTGCACTGCATATATTTATACAAACACAGCATGATCGCTGCAATTCATATATTTTTACAAACACAGCATGATCGCTGCACTGCATATATTTATACAAACACAGCATGATCGCTGCACTGCATATATTTATACAAACACAGCATGATCTCTGCACTTCATATATTTATACAAACACAGCATGATCACTGCACTTCATATATTTATACAAACACAGCATGATCGCTGCACTTCATATATTTATACAAACACAGCATGATCGCTGTACTTCATATATTTATACAAACACAGCATGATCGCTGCACTTCATATATTTATACAAACACAGCATGATCGCTGCACTTCATATATTTATACAAACACAGCATGATCGCTGCACTGCATATATTTATACAAACACAGCATGATCTCTGCACTTCATATATTTATACAAACACAGCATGATCACTGCACTTCATATATTTATACAAACACAGCATGATCGCTGCACTTCATATATTTATACAAACACAGCATGATCGCTGCACTGCATATATTTATACAAACACAGCATGATCGCTGCACTTCATATATTTATACAAACACAGCATGATCGCTGCACTTCATATATTTATTCAAACACAGCATGATCGCTGCACTTCATATATTTATACAAACACAGCATGATCGCTGCACTGTATATATTTATACAAACACAGCATGATCACTGCACTTCATATATTTATACAAACACAGCATGATCGCTGCACTTCATATATTTATACAAACACAGCATGATCGCTGCACTTCATATATTTATACAAACACAGCATGATCACTGCACTTCATATATTTATACAAACACAGCATGATCGCTGCACTTCATATATTTATACAAACACAGCATGATCGCTGCACTTCATATATTTATACAAACACAGCATGATCACTGCACTTCATATATTTATACAAACACAGCATGATCGCTGCACTGCATATATTTATACAAACACAGCATGATCACTGCACTTCATATATTTATACAAACACAGCATGATCGCTGCACTGCATATATTTATACAAACACAGCATGATCGCTGCACTTCATATATTTATACAAACACAGCATGATCGCTGCACTTCATATATTTATACAAGCACAGCATGATCACTACACTTCATATATTTATACAAACACAGCATGATCGCTGCACTTCATATATTTATACAAACACAGCATGATCGCTGCACTTCATATATTTATACAAACACAGCATGATCGCTGCACTTCATATATTTATACAAACACAGCATGATCGCTGCGCTTCATATATTTATACAAACACAGCATGATCGCTGCACTTCATATATTTATACAAACACAGCATGATCACTGCACTGCATATATTTATACAAACACAGCATGATCGCTGCAATTCATATATTTTTACAAACACAGCATGATCGCTGCACTGCATATATTTATACAAACACAGCATGATCGCTGCACTGCATATATTTATACAAACACAGCATGATCTCTGCACTTCATATATTTATACAAACACAGCATGATCACTGCACTTCATATATTTATACAAACACAGCATGATCGCTGCACTTCATATATTTATACAAACACAGCATGATCGCTGCACTGCATATATTTATACAAACACAGCATGATCGCTGCACTTCATATATTTATACAAACACAGCATGATCGCTGCACTTCATATATTTATTCAAACACAGCATGATCGCTGCACTTCATATATTTATACAAACACAGCATGATCGCTGCACTTCATATATTTATACAAACACAGCATGATCGCTGCACTTCATATATTTATACAAACACAGCATGATCGCTGCACTTCATATATTTATACAAACACAGCATGATCGCTGCACTTCATATATTTATACAAACACAGCATGATCACTACACTTCATATATTTATACAAACACAGCATGATCGCTGCACTTCATATATTTATACAAACACAGCATGATCGCTGCACTTCATATATTTATACAAACACAGCATGATCGCTGTACTTCATATATTTATACAAACACAGCATGATCGCTGCACTTCATATATTTATACAAACACAGCATGATCGCTGCACTTCATATATTTATACAAACACAGCATGATCGCTGCACTGCATATATTTATACAAACACAGCATGATCTCTGCACTTCATATATTTATACAAACACAGCATGATCACTGCACTTCATATATTTATACAAACACAGCATGATCGCTGCACTTCATATATTTATACAAACACAGCATGATCGCTGCACTGCATATATTTATACAAACACAGCATGATCGCTGCACTTCATATATTTATACAAACACAGCATGATCGCTGCACTTCATATATTTATTCAAACACAGCATGATCGCTGCACTTCATATATTTATACAAACACAGCATGATCGCTGCACTGTATATATTTATACAAACACAGCATGATCACTGCACTTCATATATTTATACAAACACAGCATGATCGCTGCACTTCATATATTTATACAAACACAGCATGATCGCTGCACTGTATATATTTATACAAACACAGCATGATCGCTGCACTGCATATATTTATACAAACACAGCATGATCGCTGCACTGCATATATTTATACAAACACAGCATGATCGCTGCACTGCATATATTTATACAAACACAGCATGATCGCTGCACTGCATATATTTATACAAACACAGCATGATCGCTGCACTGCATATATTTATACAAACACAGCATGATCGCTGCACTTCATATATTTATACAAACACAGCATGATCTCTGCACTTCATATATTTATACAAACACAGCATGATCGCTGCACTTCATATATTTATACAAACACAGCATGATCGCTGCACTTCATATATTTATACAAACACAGCATGATCGCTGCACTGCATATATTTATACAAACACAGCATGATCGCTGCACTGCATATATTTATACAAACACAGCATGATCACTGCACTTCATATATTTATACAAACACAGCATGATCGCTGCACTTCATATATTTATACAAACACAGCATGATCGCTGCGCTTCATATATTTATACAAACACAGCATGATCGCTGCACTTCATATATTTATACAAACACAGCATGATCACTGCACTGCATATATTTATACAAACACAGCATGATCGCTGCAATTCATATATTTATACAAACACAGCATGATCGCTGCACTGCATATATTTATACAAACACAGCATGATCGCTGCACTTCATATATTTATACAAACACAGCATGATCACTGCACTGCATATATTTATACAAACACAGCATGATCGCTGCACTTCATATATTTATACAAACACAGCATGATCACTGCACTGCATATATTTATACAAACACAGCATGATCGCTGCACTGCATATATTTATACAAACACAGCATGATCGCTGCACTGCATATATTTATACAAACACAGCATGATCTCTGCACTTCATATATTTATACAAACACAGCATGATCACTGCACTTCATATATTTATACAAACACAGCATGATCGCTGCACTTCATATATTTATACAAACACAGCATGATCGCTGCACTGCATATATTTATACAAACACAGCATGATCGCTGCACTTCATATATTTATACAAACACAGCATGATCGCTGCACTTCATATATTTATTCAAACACAGCATGATCGCTGCACTTCATATATTTATACAAACACAGCATGATCGCTGCACTTCATATATTTATACAAACACAGCATGATCGCTGCACTTCATATATTTATACAAACACAGCATGATCGCTGCACTTCATATATTTATACAAACACAGCATGATCGCTGCACTTCATATATTTATACAAACACAGCATGATCACTGCACTTCATATATTTATACAAACACAGCATGATCGCTGCACTTCATATATTTATACAAACACAGCATGATCGCTGCACTTCATATATTTATACAAACACAGCATGATCGCTGTACTTCATATATTTATACAAACACAGCATGATCGCTGCACTTCATATATTTATACAAACACAGCATGATCGCTGCACTTCATATATTTATACAAACACAGCATGATCGCTGCACTGCATATATTTATACAAACACAGCATGATCTCTGCACTTCATATATTTATACAAACACAGCATGATCACTGCACTTCATATATTTATACAAACACAGCATGATCGCTGCACTTCATATATTTATACAAACACAGCATGATCGCTGCACTGCATATATTTATACAAACACAGCATGATCGCTGCACTTCATATATTTATACAAACACAGCATGATCGCTGCACTTCATATATTTATTCAAACACAGCATGATCGCTGCACTTCATATATTTATACAAACACAGCATGATCGCTGCACTGTATATATTTATACAAACACAGCATGATCACTGCACTTCATATATTTATACAAACACAGCATGATCGCTGCACTTCATATATTTATACAAACACAGCATGATCGCTGCACTGTATATATTTATACAAACACAGCATGATCGCTGCACTGCATATATTTATACAAACACAGCATGATCGCTGCACTGCATATATTTATACAAACACAGCATGATCGCTGCACTGCATATATTTATACAAACACAGCATGATCGCTGCACTGCATATATTTATACAAACACAGCATGATCGCTGCACTGCATATATTTATACAAACACAGCATGATCGCTGCACTTCATATATTTATACAAACACAGCATGATCTCTGCACTTCATATATTTATACAAACACAGCATGATCGCTGCACTTCATATATTTATACAAACACAGCATGATCGCTGCACTTCATATATTTATACAAACACAGCATGATCGCTGCACTGCATATATTTATACAAACACAGCATGATCGCTGCACTGCATATATTTATACAAACACAGCATGATCACTGCACTTCATATATTTATACAAACACAGCATGATCGCTGCACTTCATATATTTATACAAACACAGCATGATCGCTGCGCTTCATATATTTATACAAACACAGCATGATCGCTGCACTTCATATATTTATACAAACACAGCATGATCACTGCACTGCATATATTTATACAAACACAGCATGATCGCTGCAATTCATATATTTATACAAACACAGCATGATCGCTGCACTGCATATATTTATACAAACACAGCATGATCGCTGCACTTCATATATTTATACAAACACAGCATGATCACTGCACTGCATATATTTATACAAACACAGCATGATCTCTGCACTTCATATATTTATACAAACACAGCATGATCACTACACTTCATATATTTATACAAACACAGCATGATCGCTGCACTTCATATATTTATACAAACACAGCATGATCGCTGCACTTCATATATTTATACAAACACAGCATGATCGCTGCACTGCATATATTTATACAAACACAGCATGATCGCTGCACTTCATATATTTATACAAACACAGCATGATCGCTGCACTTCATATATTTATACAAACACAGCATGATCGCTGCACTTCATATATTTATACAAACACAGCATGATCGCTGCACTTCATATATTTATACAAACACAGCATGATCGCTGCACTTCATATATTTATACAAACACAGCATGATCGCTGCACTTCATATATTTATACATACACAGCATGATCGCTGCACTTCATATATTTATACAAACACAGCATGATCGCTGCACTTCATATATTTATACAAGCACAGCATGATCACTGCACTTCATATATTTATACAAACACAGCATGATCTCTGCACTTCATATATTTATACAAACACAGCATGATCGCTGCACTTCATATATTTATACATACACAGCATGATCGCTGCACTTCATATATTTATACAAACACAGCATGATCTCTGCACTTCATATATTTATACATACACAGCATGATCGCTGCACTTCATATATTTATGCAAACACAGCATGATCGCTGCACTTCATATATTTATACAAACACAGCATGATCGCTGCACTTCATATATTTATACAAACACAGCATGATCGCTGCACTTCATATATTTATACAAACACAGCATGATCACTGCACTTCATATATTTATACAAACACAGCATGATCGCTGCACTTCATATATTTATACAAACACAGCATGATCGCTGCACTTCATATATTTATACAAACACAGCATGATCGCTGCACTTCATATATTTATACAAACACAGCATGATCGCTGCACTTCATATATTTATACAAACACAGCATGATCGCTGCACTTCATATATTTATACAAACACAGCATGATCGCTGCACTGCATATATTTATACAAACACAGCATGATCGCTGCACTTCATATATTTATACAAACACAGCATGATCACTGCACTTCATATATTTATACAAACACAGCATGATCGCTGCACTTCATATATTTATACAAACACAGCATGATCGCTGCACTGCATATATTTATACAAACACAGCATGATCGCTGCACTTCATATATTTATACAAACACAGCATGATCGCTGCACTTCATATATTTATTCAAACACAGCATGATCGCTGCACTTCATATATTTATACAAACACAGCATGATCGCTGCACTTCATATATTTATACAAACACAGCATGATCGCTGCACTTCATATATTTATACAAACACAGCATGATCGCTGCACTTCATATATTTATACAAACACAGCATGATCACTGCACTTCATATATTTATACAAACACAGCATGATCGCTGCACTTCATATATTTATACAAACACAGCATGATCGCTGCACTTCATATATTTATACAAACACAGCATGATCGCTGCACTTCATATATTTATACAAACACAGCATGATCGCTGCACTTCATATATTTATACAAACACAGCATGATCGCTGCACTTCATATATTTATACAAACACAGCATGATCGCTGCACTGCATATATTTATACAAACACAGCATGATCGCTGCACTTCATATATTTATACAAACACAGCATGATCACTGCACTTCATATATTTATACAAACACAGCATGATCGCTGCACTTCATATATTTATACAAACACAGCATGATCGCTGCACTGCATATATTTATACAAACACAGCATGATCGCTGCACTTCATATATTTATACAAACACAGCATGATCGCTGCACTTCATATATTTATTCAAACACAGCATGATCGCTGCACTTCATATATTTATACAAACACAGCATGATCGCTGCACTTCATATATTTATACAAACACAGCATGATCGCTGCACTTCATATATTTATACATACACAGCATGATCGCTGCACTTCATATATTTATACAAACACAGCATGATCTCTGCACTTCATATATTTATACATACACAGCATGATCGCTGCACTTCATATATTTATACAAACACAGCATGATCGCTGCACTTCATATATTTATACAAACACAGCATGATCGCTGCACTTCATATATTTATACAAACACAGCATGATCGCTGCACTTCATATATTTATACAAACACAGCATGATCGCTGCACTTCATATATTTATACAAACACAGCATGATCACTGCACTTCATATATTTATACAAACACAGCATGATCGCTGCACTTCATATATTTATACAAACACAGCATGATCGCTGCACTTCATATATTTATACAAACACAGCATGATCGCTGTACTTCATATATTTATACAAACACAGCATGATCGCTGCACTTCATATATTTATACAAACACAGCATGATCGCTGTACTTCATATATTTATACAAACACAGCATGATCGCTGCACTTCATATATTTATACAAACACAGCATGATCACTGCACTTCATATATTTATACAAACACAGCATGATCGCTGCACTTCATATATTTATACAAACACAGCATGATCGCTGCACTTCATATATTTATACAAACACAGCATGATCGCTGCACTTCATATATTTATACAAACACAGCATGATCGCTGCACTTCATATATTTATACAAACACAGCATGATCGCTGCACTTCATATATTTATACAAACACAGCATGATCGCTGCACTGCATATATTTATACAAACACAGCATGATCGCTGCACTTCATATATTTATACAAACACAGCATGATCACTGCACTTCATATATTTATACAAACACAGCATGATCGCTGCACTTCATATATTTATACAAACACAGCATGATCGCTGCACTGCATATATTTATACAAACACAGCATGATCGCTGCACTTCATATATTTATACAAACACAGCATGATCGCTGCACTTCATATATTTATTCAAACACAGCATGATCGCTGCACTTCATATATTTATACAAACACAGCATGATCGCTGCACTTCATATATTTATACAAACACAGCATGATCGCTGCACTTCATATATTTATACAAACACAGCATGATCGCTGCACTTCATATATTTATACAAACACAGCATGATCACTGCACTTCATATATTTATACAAACACAGCATGATCGCTGCACTTCATATATTTATACAAACACAGCATGATCGCTGCACTTCATATATTTATACAAACACAGCATGATCGCTGCACTTCATATATTTATACAAACACAGCATGATCGCTGCACTTCATATATTTATACAAACACAGCATGATCGCTGCACTTCATATATTTATACAAACACAGCATGATCGCTGCACTGCATATATTTATACAAACACAGCATGATCGCTGCACTTCATATATTTATACAAACACAGCATGATCACTGCACTTCATATATTTATACAAACACAGCATGATCGCTGCACTTCATATATTTATACAAACACAGCATGATCGCTGCACTGCATATATTTATACAAACACAGCATGATCGCTGCACTTCATATATTTATACAAACACAGCATGATCGCTGCACTTCATATATTTATTCAAACACAGCATGATCGCTGCACTTCATATATTTATACAAACACAGCATGATCGCTGCACTTCATATATTTATACAAACACAGCATGATCGCTGCACTTCATATATTTATACATACACAGCATGATCGCTGCACTTCATATATTTATACAAACACAGCATGATCTCTGCACTTCATATATTTATACATACACAGCATGATCGCTGCACTTCATATATTTATACAAACACAGCATGATCGCTGCACTTCATATATTTATACAAACACAGCATGATCGCTGCACTTCATATATTTATACAAACACAGCATGATCGCTGCACTTCATATATTTATACAAACACAGCATGATCGCTGCACTTCATATATTTATACAAACACAGCATGATCACTGCACTTCATATATTTATACAAACACAGCATGATCGCTGCACTTCATATATTTATACAAACACAGCATGATCGCTGCACTTCATATATTTATACAAACACAGCATGATCGCTGTACTTCATATATTTATACAAACACAGCATGATCGCTGCACTTCATATATTTATACAAACACAGCATGATCGCTGCACTTCATATATTTATACAAACACAGCATGATCGCTGCACTGCATATATTTATACAAACACAGCATGATCTCTGCACTTCATATATTTATACAAACACAGCATGATCACTGCACTTCATATATTTATACAAACACAGCATGATCGCTGCACTTCATATATTTATACAAACACAGCATGATCGCTGCACTGCATATATTTATACAAACACAGCATGATCGCTGCACTTCATATATTTATACAAACACAGCATGATCGCTGCACTTCATATATTTATTCAAACACAGCATGATCGCTGCACTTCATATATTTATACAAACACAGCATGATCGCTGCACTGTATATATTTATACAAACACAGCATGATCACTGCACTTCATATATTTATACAAACACAGCATGATCGCTGCACTTCATATATTTATACAAACACAGCATGATCGCTGCACTGTATATATTTATACAAACACAGCATGATCGCTGCACTGCATATATTTATACAAACACAGCATGATCGCTGCACTGCATATATTTATACAAACACAGCATGATCGCTGCACTGCATATATTTATACAAACACAGCATGATCGCTGCACTGCATATATTTATACAAACACAGCATGATCGCTGCACTGCATATATTTATACAAACACAGCATGATCGCTGCACTTCATATATTTATACAAACACAGCATGATCTCTGCACTTCATATATTTATACAAACACAGCATGATCGCTGCACTTCATATATTTATACAAACACAGCATGATCGCTGCACTTCATATATTTATACAAACACAGCATGATCGCTGCACTGCATATATTTATACAAACACAGCATGATCACTGCACTTCATATATTTATACAAACACAGCATGATCGCTGCACTTCATATATTTATACAAACACAGCATGATCGCTGCGCTTCATATATTTATACAAACACAGCATGATCGCTGCACTTCATATATTTATACAAACACAGCATGATCACTGCACTGCATATATTTATACAAACACAGCATGATCGCTGCAATTCATATATTTATACAAACACAGCATGATCGCTGCACTGCATATATTTATACAAACACAGCATGATCGCTGCACTTCATATATTTATACAAACACAGCATGATCACTGCACTGCATATATTTATACAAACACAGCATGATCTCTGCACTTCATATATTTATACAAACACAGCATGATCACTACACTTCATATATTTATACAAACACAGCATGATCGCTGCACTTCATATATTTATACAAACACAGCATGATCGCTGCACTTCATATATTTATACAAACACAGCATGATCGCTGCACTGCATATATTTATACAAACACAGCATGATCGCTGCACTTCATATATTTATACAAACACAGCATGATCGCTGCACTTCATATATTTATACAAACACAGCATGATCGCTGCACTTCATATATTTATACAAACACAGCATGATCGCTGCACTTCATATATTTATACAAACACAGCATGATCGCTGCACTTCATATATTTATACAAACACAGCATGATCGCTGCACTTCATATATTTATACATACACAGCATGATCGCTGCACTTCATATATTTATACAAACACAGCATGATCGCTGCACTTCATATATTTATACAAGCACAGCATGATCACTGCACTTCATATATTTATACAAACACAGCATGATCTCTGCACTTCATATATTTATACAAACACAGCATGATCGCTGCACTTCATATATTTATACATACACAGCATGATCGCTGCACTTCATATATTTATACAAACACAGCATGATCTCTGCACTTCATATATTTATACATACACAGCATGATCGCTGCACTTCATATATTTATGCAAACACAGCATGATCGCTGCACTTCATATATTTATACAAACACAGCATGATCGCTGCACTTCATATATTTATACAAACACAGCATGATCGCTGCACTTCATATATTTATACAAACACAGCATGATCACTGCACTTCATATATTTATACAAACACA